>NW_015632728.1:7267-12497 GCF_001515625.1 Sinocyclocheilus rhinocerous
CAAACCATACATCAATGGAAAGCTTATTTATTCAGCTTTCAGACGATGCATAAATCTCAATTTCGAAAAATTGACCCTTATGACTGGTTTTGTGGTCCAGGGTCACAAATATGCATTAAATTTATCAAATATGACAGTAAAGACATTTATAATGCTATTCTTTTTTCTGAAGAAAAACAAAGATAAATAATGAAGAAAAGCCAAAATATTAAATCTCATGGATGTATATTCCACTATATTGTAGTAGGGGGTCAAAATGACAATTTCACTTGAGATTTGGAGCCAAATTACTGGGGGTCAAAATTACTTCTGTTATTTTTACACAGAAATGGGTACTGTAGGTCTGTTACTGTAACATCTGTTGACTTTAGTAATCTTTATTGCATCATAAGCCAAAGCTGACCATTCAAATATGGGTAAAAACACTTGTTTTTTTTCCAAAGTTTGCATTGCTGAACTCAAGAAGTATTAAAGATATCTTAACATCCTTTTAGATTTTGTTTCTTAACAAACTTTTCTTTTGTTGTCATGATTTTTAATATGGCCTATATGGTTCATTTCCAGTGAATGTGGCCCCACGAGTAAATTGTTAAATTGTACACACTCTCAGTTCCCAGAATCTCTGGAACTGAACCATATAGGGCCTTAAAAATGAATGCACCAGAATAAAAGTTTGTTAAGAACCAGAATCTAAAAGGATATTAAGATGTGCACATAAACTTTGTAAAAATAATATATTTATGGCACTCTGACAGATTTGTTCTACGCAATCGTTTTGTTAGAGGAAATAAGATACAATTCTAGTTTCAACAGTATTTGAAGATTTCATTTGCAAAAACCGATAACTCCATTTTTATTATTTTTCAGAAATCACGTTTTTTTTTATTGCGCATTCTAAGTAATATCAATCAAACTGCAGTTGGGTTGTTTTGATTAAGTAATAATAACTTAAACAAATACAGGTAATTTACAAAATTAAAGTTCATTGAAAGTATGTTTTTTTTAACATATTAAAAGTTTGTTTTATAGCAAAAGCAGATAACTCCAACAGTCGTTTTTTGGCAAAAGCAGATTTCCACATTTCATGTTTTAGAGTTTCAAAAAACACTCGTTTAATCTTTGTAATCTCCTCAGATGACAATGTAGATGCCTGACAAACGTTGTTGTTGTTGTGATCATAAACTGTATGGATGTGATTACACGCAATACACAGAGCTTTTCCCTCACCATTGTAACGCGCTGCTGTCAGCTTTGACGAAACTCCTCTCAGCTAGCACGTCTTTTCAAAGTGAAAGTAGCCTTGTCACTTGATCTGAATACAGCGCGCTGATTCGCTAAAATGGACTTATCGGCTTCTGTTCAAACACAACAAGAGTGCTTGTCGGCTTCTGCAGTGAAACTTGAACTCGCGATGCCTTGAAAGTGGACAAAACCGGCTTTTTTGACAAAACGTGTTTAGGGTTCAGATCGCGCTATATGTGAAGAATAATGCACGGCACTCAGCTCTTTTTTTTTTTTTTTTAAAGTGCCGTTTATCGGTTTTTGCAAATTAACTCTTCATTTGTTGCTGTATGCAAAGTGGCCCACATTTGGCTTTTGACCATTTAAAATGGGTGAAATTGAACATTTTGGACACTGAGCCACACTGAGATCCCCATATCTATAGGACTGAACCACATACACTCCAAAAGAAAAGTTTAAGAACCAAAATCTAGAACGATATTAAGTCAACAGATTTTTCTAACAGACTTCCCAATCTCTGTGTAAAAATTACATCATGATGTTGCTATCTTTTCTAAGTAATTTTTACCCCCATATTATTTTTGTAATTTGGTTCTAAATCTCAAGCGAAAATTTCAAAAACATTTTTAAAAAATCCAAACTTTTGATCAGTAGTGTAAATCACATACATTAAAGGTTTAATACATTAATATACATTAAAGACTATTATTTTATCAACAACAATCAAATATTTTATTATTAAGGGTTAAAAATATGTTTATTTGTTTGTTTTTGGAAATTGTGTTTAAAATCCTGGCTCAAAAATCTGTGCCTGTGATTTGTTGTTTCAGTTTGTTGCAATGTGTACGTTTGTCTATTAGTGATTTTGTAGACCACCTTTCTCCACGGGGAAAAAAAAGTGTCTAAGGCCGCATTTACACTGCAGGTATTGATGGCCAATTACGATATTTTTGACGACTCTTACTTCATCTTTTAAAAGTGACCTGTATCCGATATCTTCATTTACACTACACTTTGGCGAAACGGATGAAAAATAACATTATGATATCAAGAAATCAATTTCAATAGCACAGTAAGTTTAATTTATTCACATGGAATTCATAGTAACATTTTTAATGCAATAGTTTCATCCTTGCATCAAAATCTTTTATATCCGATCTGTCTGCTTACATGGCAGGCGCAAATGCACGTATCTGACTCATATCAGATTTATTTCCACATATGAATGAGGCCTGAAACCAATCTGAGAATATCAAAATTTATGTGCTTTTTTTCCTGCTTACAAGTTCGTGGGTCATATCCGATCTGTGCCACATCATGAGAGGAAAATAAAATCAGAATTGGGTCACTTGAACCATGCAGCGTAAATGTGGCCTAAATGACTAGAAACCCTGTAAACGCAGCAAACATCTGAAGCTTGCATTCAGACGGGTTTTACCGACAGGGTTTTAAGCACTTGTATTCACAAGCACTGAAGAGCAGCTGATGTTACAGTGTTTGTGCACGGCGGGTGAAGCAGCACACCTCTGCAGTAGTTTGGAGCAGAGCAGGTCGTGGCAGGCCTCCTCCTCTCGTGTGATATAGGGGCCGTTATAGAGGATGCGTAACATGGCGCAGGCCAGCACAGATAAACCCAGCGCTAGATCAGCCAGGAAGGGCAGCCCGCCGGACACATCCTCAGACGACTCCTGAACAAGCAACAGAATCAGTGCAAACAAGCAAGGTGAAACATTTGCCCATTTGTAGTTTATTTTCATTTTAATTAGGCCTGCCAATTTAACACGTTAATTTGGAGCAATTATAACGTGCCAAAATGATTAATGCATTTAATGCACCTGCCCTGCCCAGATCTGTTCATCCTCTTACAATGATGCAGTTGCTGATGAACATGATGCAGGACGACTGACTAATTGACTGACTGTGTGATGAAGCCTTTTAGAATGCAGCTATACGCATCTAAAATTCAAGGTATGAGGCAAAAAAAAAAAAAATGCCTGCATATGGGTTTTCATTTTATATTTATATAATCAGTTTAGCAATATCACATGCTGTTTTTTCTCCAAACATCTACATGATTGCAAATGTGATATTAATTTTATTCAACAGTTCAATAAACAATAATGCAACACATTGTGATACATTTTAGACACAATATTGTCAATATTATCTGTTTTGCTCAATTTTACCAACAAAAAAAAAAAGCTAAAAAAATGTTTTTTTTATAAAGCCACAGTGGAAATGTTGCATTTTTGTGCAACACACAGCACTTTCTCCTTACTGAATGAATCAGCGGACTCGAGTGAGTGAATGATTCAGTGACTCATTCATAAAGACAGTCATTGGTTTGATTCTGAATGAATCTGCCATTTGAACAAATCGGTTGAATGAATGACTGAATGACTCATTTTTTTTAAAACTCATGAATACCCATTTATTATCATTATTTATGCAATGTTGAATCAAAAACATTTCTTTCTAAAGCTACTTATTTATTAAATGCTTTGATGCTTTAAAGCACAATAATGGCTTAAAAAGATCTTTTGAAGGGTAATTTATCCAAAATTGATGTGCGATTAATTTGCCATTTAATTAATTAATTGGCACATGGTGTAATTAATTAGATTAAAAAAATTTAGTTACTCAATAGTCATGATTGATTTTTTTACTTTCACTTTAAAATTCAGTTTACTGCTTTTGCCGAGCCCCAAATTCCATAATGTGTTTTTGATGTTCACAAAACTACAAAATGAAATATATTATAGTGGTAAAATATAGTGGTCAGTGTTAGCTAAAGCATTAACTAATCTTAACAAATGGGACCTTATTGTAAAATGTTGCAGATTCTTTTAAAATTGATAAATACATGTTTAAATATATAGTGTAACAATACAAATATGCATATTTTTACATTATTTTTTATTTTCCACTTATCCATATACCAATTCAGCTTAAAAATGTAATTTTGCAGTTGACCATATGTTAGGAACCAAAGAAGTATTTTTACATTTTTAAACAAAATAAATCATTTTAAAAGTATTTACATTTTTCACTGTACATTTTATGATTGGGATGTATTTAAAAGCTAGTGTAAAGCCTTGAGTGGGTACCTGCGCTCGGACAGTGCATGAGAAACCCCACATGGCTTTATCTGGGGTGTTGTGCTCGCGTCCGCTTCTCATCTCAAAAGAGAACGTCACAGTATCTCCTTCCACCTGAAAATACATCAGATTAGAAGCATTGATATCTGTAGATTGTTTAAATTATTCAGAATGTGCTTTATTTGCCAAGTGTGCACAAACACACAAGGAATTTGGTATCATTTCAAGAAGCACTAGGTACTTACATTTAATTCAATTGAATTATTTTTTCTCTATTCTCTGGTGTATACAAGTAGAATTAAATAAAAACTTACGGTCGTATAAATCTAGAAAAATTAAATAAGTAGAGGTCAACCGACAGTGAATTTTACCGATACCGATAGCTAGGTTGGTCCACACTGGCCGATACCGATAAATCAATCGATAGTTTTTAAAATGGATACTGAACTAAAACTAAAATAGTGCTTTACTATTTAAAAAAAAAAAAGAACCATAATTTTTAAATGAATCAAATATTAATATTAATTATTAAATTGATCATTAACGTTCATAGTTTATTAACTAATGTTAACAAAAGAAACAAAATTTTAAAAATGTAATATTAACCTAAATGTTGAAATTAACAAACTCTAACTAGGAACAATACTTATACAGCTTTCATTAATGTTAATGTTACAAATGGACTCTTATTGTAAAGTGTTACCATTTCATATCAACAGTCATGCTTAAAGATGGCCATCTTGAATTTAATCTACACAAAGGCCATAGCATTGAAATGAAATACATATTGATATTTTATGTATACTCTCACACTTTATTTGCTTCTATTTTAGAACACTTGATTATCTAATCAAAATAACAAAATATGGGCGACACACCGGGGAAAAGCA
>NW_015632728.1:12722-19564 GCF_001515625.1 Sinocyclocheilus rhinocerous
CTATTTTAGAACACTTGATTATCTAATCAAAATAACAAAATATGGGTCACACACCGGGGAAAAGCGCAGCGTCGTGTCTAATACAAACTCAAGTCGCAGGTTATCACACACACCCGATGCGTCGCGTTCATTTCAAGCGGCGGTCTAAAACAGTTTATTTAATCACCAAATGGACAAAAGTTCACTTCAAGAATGAACAATGTGGCATAGATGAGTTTGCAGTTTGGTGTTTAAAAAAAACAGAGGCCTATAGCCCAATAAATGAAGCATACTTTATTAGAGCCACAGAAAGACAAACGTTTTGCTGAAAAATGCACAATACACAATGTTACAGCCTAGGGTGAAGTTATTATGCACATTAATAACTATTTGGGACGAATATAATGTAATTTAATGGAAAACTATGTGAATGGCGCTCTGTTCCGCGGCAGGATTTTCTGTCGGCTGTATTTAAATAGCATTTGAAGCCTCACGTGCCAAAACAAACAACACGTGCTGTCAGTGATTTCGTCTCTAGAGGCCGCTCTCGCACTGTATAATGGAAGCGGACCATTCTCAGCCGCTCCAGCAACAGATGCAATGGGAAAAAAACGGAAACCGGGAAAAACTATCAACATGGATTTTTGCCGATAACGATAGTTCCAGCAATCAACTATCGGTGCCGATTAATCGGCAAAACCGATACATCGGTCGACCTCTAGAATTAAGGTAGAAAAATTTAAAGCAATACATATCAAGATGGAGTAAGCAAAAGGCTTAATGAACAGATGTTTACATTAAGCATTGCATATACTTCATATACTGTATAAAACCTATTACGTATTTACATTATACATTTTTTATTGCCTAATGTCCAGGTTGCATAAACATCTTAAGGATATCGATCTATTAAAAATTTTTGAATGTGCACTCTGGTGTCCTGATACATTTATTTTAAGCATTTATTTTGATATTTTTATTTTAAGCACACCATTATTTTTTTTAAATCTGACAAAATGTGTTTTTGTACTTTTTTTTTTTTTTTATCATTTTCTTGTTGCACATTGGATTCATCAGGCTTTTAACAAACACAAAATCTAACAAAAAAGTTTTTTTAATCAATAAAAGTTCAATTTTTATCTATTTAAATATAAAAGCCATATTACTGCCATTGACATTGTAATAAACAGTGTATAAAGAGGCGGATATTTTTAATAAATGACATTAAAGAAAGCCTTGTATCAAATATGAAAAATGAAAAAATATATATATTATAACAACACATTTTATGTTGTTATTCCGCCTGCCTTTATTCTTGACCACTGAACGTGTGCCACCTGATGAAAAAGGTGTGTGTGTTCCTCACCTTGACCAGATCTTTGGGCCATCCGGTTCCTAAGACGCTGCGGCTACCGTAACCCATGGTGTTTCCTCCATACTCACTCACCTTACGACTATTTGTGTTTGGCCCAGCGTAAATCACCAGCTGAATAACAAGAGAGGTTATGAGCATGAATATTCAATGTAACACTTTTATTCCACTGTGAATGAGAACAGCAGAAACGTGAAACCTTGTCATAGTCGTATTGTGAGGAGCAGCGAGGGTCGAAGCGGAGGTAGAGACACCGAGCTCCAGGGATGTGCACTGTTTCTTTAAACTTGAAGTTATCTCGCACCGGATGAACAGTTTCCACTGTTTTCCCAGCAGCCCATGGGGCAGGGATCTTCAGGCCGGTCAGAAAGCCTGGCTCCTCTCTCTCTTCCAAAATCTGGAAACTAAAATAAAAACAACTTCATTTTGTGTTTGAATAATCTAGATGCTTTTGTCCAACATGTTTCTTTTGATATAATTTTTTTTAAAAACTACGAAATTGAAAAAGTTCAGAAAAATTTAAAATAATTTACCTGTCATTTAACGAGGGTGGATTGGGGCTTTGATTTAGCGGCGAATCCTCAACAAATAATGGTGAATGTGTCTTTAACAGCAAAGCAGTCTGTTGGATAGACAGAGACACAAAGCAGTCAACCTTAACAATATCAATGGCTTATAATTAATTATTTTAATTTAAAAATGTAAAAAACACATTCATGGAAAGTCCAAGATTTAGCCAATTTTAATGTACACTGTTTAGGGTCAGTAAGATTTTTACTGATCATTAAATTAAATTGATCAAAAGTAACAGTAAAGATTGAAAATGAAAAAAAAAACATTATCAAGGTTTTCACAAAAATATTTACCAGTACAACTATTTTCAGGACTGATAATAATCAGAAATGTTTCTTGAGCAACAAATCAGCACATTAGAATGATTTCTGAAGATCATGTGACTCTGAAGACTGGAGTAATGATGCTGAAAATTCAGCTTTGCATCACAGAAATAAATTACATTTTACTATATATTCACACAAAAAAAACAGATATTTTAAATTGTAAAATGTTTCACAATTTTACTTTATATTTGATCAAATAAATGCAACCTTGGTGAGAAAAGAGACTTCTTTCAAAAACATGAGGCATCTGTGTACACTGAATAGGGATTGGTGAATATATATTTACTATTATTTTGCTGGCGATATAAAGTTAACCATCACTGTGAATATTCTGATGATTGATTAGCTTTGTATTTGACAATTAAATTTTTTAAACCCTGTTTCTACAATATATATATATATATTTTTTAGGGCTGCCCCCTAACAGTCGACTAACCTTTGGTCGACCAAAATTTTATTAGTCGCAGAAAAAAAAATACCCACTCTGGTCACGCAGATCGTTAACGGCTGGTCTATGTGGTAGTACATCGGGCAGGACATACAAATGCTCGACTATCATTCATCGTCCTCAAATATGGCTTATCATCTGAAATATGTAAGTATTAGCAACTCTTTACATGGCCGCTCAATCAAATGTTAACCTAAAAAATGTGCGCTATTCAGTGTGTGGAAGATGTACAGTAGTGATCACTGCAGGACAAGTCCTCAAATATGGCTTATCATCTGAAATATGTAAGTATTAGCATAACTTTACATGGCCGCTCAATCAAATGTTAACCTAAAAAATGTGCGCTATTCAGTGTGTGGAAGATGTACAGTAGTGATCACTGCAGGACAGATGGAGGCGCCGGTGCGCTCACTTGCTCTTAAAATACTCCCTCATTTTTGCTCATACAGATAAGAGTAATACATCTTTCGAATATGTAAACTCTACGTTTATTTGTGTGCACTCACAATAACAACAAAACATTGTGCTTTTGTAAAATAATGGTACAAGTAAACAGAATGCATTTTCTGCCGTCTCGGACTCTGTGAACTTGAGCGCGAAACTCTGTGTAAGCTTACATTACGGACATGAAAAATATATCTATTGAGACGTAAAATGTCTACTTTCAAATGAACCAATTCAAATCGAAAACAAATATTCTCAGATTACGTAATCGGGATGAAACATGCATACAGGCGCATCACTACTGCGGAGATGACGAGTCGGTCATCTCTTAAACTGAAAACAAAAAAACACACTAGTTTATCAATGAATTATTAAAATGTTAATGCAGCCTCCTTACTGTTTTTCCCCGACACATTCATAATCATTACTTCTGCCGGTGCGCTGTGGCAAGCTTTATGTGTGCGCTTGAGTGCTTATTAGGCTCTGAAGGCAATTAAAGGGTCATTATTATTTTTTTAATTGTTTATTAATAAACGTCGACTAATGCTTCAAATTAATGACTACTAGTAGACCTTTTTTTTTTTATAATATGTACTTTAAAGCCATTTGAAGGCAAAAACGTAAACATTGAGATGCTATGTATATCAAATATTGTCCAAAGGATGAAAAATACTGAGAGAAATGTATTTTTATACACTGTATATCACCTGTCCTTTCCATCCATTATCATAATATTTACAACTCGATTATTGTAGTATATTCTATTATAAGTCACACACACACACCTGACTAGTATAGAGGACCAGCTGGACCAGCTGTGGCATGAGAGCGTCAGCGAGCGTGAGGGTTTGTAGGTTTGGGTGCATCAGTGACGTCAACAGGACCGGCAACAAGTGACCCAACATCGTGGCCTTCGTCACCTGTTCAAGTCCTCTCAGTCTTGACATTAAAAAAACAGAGTGTCGAGAAGATGATAAGAAAAGGAAAGTGCTTCAGTACAAACTAGGCCTGTCAGTTAAAATTTGTAAACTAATTAATTACATGATGTGTCGATTAATTAATCGAATTAACAAATACAAATAAAGCATCACCAAAGAAGTGTTTTGCTGATATCTGAATGCACCTGGCCTCTCGATCGCTGATGCTGCTGTTGATGAGGGAGCTGGTAACTTGCTGAAGCGTCTCCAGAACCTCATCACATCCAACCAGGATCTTAGAGGCTAGTGAGAGGATGCTGGTCTGCAGCTCCTGACGGGAACACATTCATTCAACACACACATTTCTCAGAGAACATCTACAGCTGCTACAGAACTCAAGTACACTCTAGCATACTTAAAAAAAAAACAAAGAGTACTTAGTATAGAAACAATATACTTTAAAATAATACACCTAGGCCTGGTTTCACAGACAGGGCTTAGACTAAGCCAGGATTAGGCCATAGTTCAATTAGGACATTTAAGTAATTTTTATAAATGTGCCTTACAAAAAACATTACTGGTGTCCCTCTTGAGACAAAACAAAGGCACTGATATATTTTAAGATCAATCAGTGCAAGTTTCTTTCAGTTGAAACAGCTCAGACTTACAGTTTAGTCTAGGCTTAAGCCTTGTCTGTGAAACCAGGGGTTAATGTAATGTTTTCACACTTAAATGAAAATTAAGCGCAATAAGATGAAAATGTATTATAGTTTAAATTCATATTAAATGCAATTATCTAAACATTATAGTGCTTGTTGACCCAATTAATTAGGACTTAATTACATCTTATATGTAATTTCATAACTACTTCTATTTTTAAAATATGGCTAAAGTGTACTTAAATATATTTGCAATTAAACATTTGCAATGATGAAGATGCAAATCAGTGCATTTAAAATATATTAACTTAAATGTAATATAGAACAACACACAACAGTTAAAATTATACTCCAGTACTTTTCACGTGATTTGTTAGTCAACACATCAAAATAAGTGTACTTCTTCAATGCATGACAAAAGATTAAAACATAATTATTTAAATCATACTTTTAAGTAAAACTTTTAATTTGATATTATTACAAATTGCACTTTTAACGTGTACTTAAGTGTTTTAAGTCATGAACGGTTCTGTTAAGTGTCCTTTTATTTCATTAATATTATATTATCTGCAAGTATGTTTTCTTAAAATACACTCTTAAGATTTGTAGTACACTACAAGTGCACAAACAGTAATTAAGCTTGGAAGGAAAAGTACAATAGCTCTGTTTTAAATCTTAGTGCGCTGCCCTGTGAATTGGGTTAGCATTATAATGCACAGTTCTCCTCAAAATTTTGACATATTTCCAGCTTAAACACAAAGCCAAAACTAAAAATAAATCCATCAAGACATCAGAGTCAATTTATGATATATTGATAAATATAGTTCAATCTAATGAAAAATACTGAATTTAACCCAATATCTATATATGCAGTATTTATTCTTAAATTGCTGTGTTGTTATCTTAGAAGTATTTAGTGCTATTTTTGTGGCACATGTGAGTGTCCATTATGAGAGACGCTGCCCATATACTGCATCTCAAATCAGTCACTGACAATGTTCTAACATGGTTAGGATGCTGCCTTAGAAGGCAGCTGTCTATGTAGACAACAAGGCAGCTCACTAGGTTTTAGAACACTGCTAATGTGTTGAGAAGAAAACAAAGTGAACATCCTATCCTACTAAAGAAACCTACATTACCAGTGCTTATTACATGACAATTTGCCAAATAATAAAGAAAATAGACATTAAATATATTGAATTACTTCGTGAAAAACTCAACTTTTTGGGGAAACATGCACACACACACACACACAAAAAAAAGCAGATGCTGCAATGCCAAACCTTTACTTAAAGTTGAATATCTGGTACACACTATAGTACAGACCACACTATAATGAACCGATTTAATACCAATGCAATGCATTCCTGTATGTTCCTCCTTTCCTGGATGGAGCCACCAGCAGTCCACACTAACCAATCAGAGAGACCGTAAGGTTTTTAAAGGGGATGTTTACCTGTACCTTCATTGTTTCCCCTTGTAGGGAGCTGTCACTATCATCAATGTCATCCGGGTGGAGCAGGATGGTGTTGCTGAGCAAATGGTTCTGCACAGCCATTAAATAACGCAAGCTTGGTGACGCTGCCTGTCAATGTGGAAGTGCTGTCAGTTAATCAGACACAGCAAACTGTATGCATTCATACAGACAAAAGACAATTTATTTCAAATTATGGATGTATTTTCCCTTGTGAAAAAGAGGTGCACTTAACTGTACTGAATGTGCACTTGTAGTGTACTTCAAATCCTAAAAGCATATTTAAAAAAAAAAAACTGTACTTGTAGATAATATATTAATGACATAAAGGCCACTTAAGTGGCTTAAAGAGAGACTTTCATGGTTGTTCTTAAGTGACCTTGGTAATAATGTCAAAGGCAAAGATTTAAAGTAAATTTTACATCATTGTTTTAATAATCCTTAGTTGTGCATTAAAGAAGTGCACTTATTTTGATGTACTAAATGTATTAACATACTAAAGCACATGTAAAGTACATGAATATAATTTTAACTGTAGTAGGGATGTTCATTTTAACCGGTTAACCGTTAACCGACCGTGAAGAATTTTGACCGATTAATACAATCAGTTAAACGGTTTAAAAAGTCTTTTTTTTTTTTTTTTTTTTTTT
>NW_015632728.1:19631-36003 GCF_001515625.1 Sinocyclocheilus rhinocerous
ATGTATTTGAATGCCAAAATATTATTTATTACGTAGCCTACTTCACTCACGTTCCAATATCCACGTAAAACAACATGGTTTGCATAACATCACGGCGGTACGTGATAATGCTTAACGACACAGATTTGACTAAATATTTAAACTGAGCAGTGTGGTTTTTCCATATGTTTGACTGACTGTATTTTATTATGATAGTGAACAGACTGCATTGTCAAGGTAGCAAAGCTTAACTGTGTGCACGCATGCAGCGTCGGTGCAATCACTTGAGTTTTTTCCTTCTAACAGTGGAAGCAACTACTCCTTTTAGTCATAAAGATAATCAGAATTGTAGTAGTGTATTATTCAATTTTACATTTAAAGTTTATAAATTTTAAATTAATTAAATTACAACTGACATACAAGTTTTCATAGAAATGACATTAAAGTATATTTTAGTTTAACATTAATCCTCGTCAGTACATTCAGCAGTACTTTAACCATATTTCAAAGACAATAGAAGTAATTATGAAATATATAGATATAAAGATGTACTACTTAAGTCCTACTTAAAGGGTTAAGTGGGTCAAAAAAAACACTCTAATGTTCAGCTAACTGCATTTAATGTAATTTTAAACTACAAAATATGTTCATCTAATTGCACTTAACATGGAATTAAATGTCTGAAAACATTACCTTCAGTTCATACATGTATTTTTAAGTATATTATTTCAGTAACAGTACTCTTTTTTTAAACTATACTAAAGTGCACATCTTTTTCACAAGGGTTATGAAAGCTAATAGCTTGTAGAACTGCATCTTTTAACATTAATTCAGTTCACTTAAAAGTTCAATAAAAAGTAAAAAAAAATAAAAAATAAAAATGAACATTTTCTCCACACAGTAATTCTTAAATGTATTTATGTGGAAGTCACATACAGGTACAGTGGAGAGAAGCTTCTGAAGGTCTTCCTTGGAAACGGTTTGACATTTGGTGATGAGCAGACATGACTCACGCACTACGGTCTTCAAGATACACTGCAACAGTTCATCTTTCAGCCTGCAGGGGAAGATGGGAGAAAGTGCTTGCACATGACAGACATTAACCACAAAATCATCTACAGACATTAGGGCCCTATCATACACTCAGTGCAATGCGGCGCCAGGCACGACGCAAGTGTTTTTTGCTAGCTTCAGCCTGACGCAGTTATCATTTTCACGTCCTGCGGCACGTTGTTTAAATAGCAAATGCATTTGCGCCCATCTGTTGGGCGTGCTGGTCTGAAAACGAGGCGTGTTCAGGCGCATTGCTATTTTGAGGCATCTGAAATAGACTGCGCCATTGACCAACTAAAACCTGGTCTAAAGTCTATGCATGTTTCATCTCCGGAGACACGTTCTGTCTTTGCGCTTGCAAATTCCGCCGTGTAAATAGCGAATTCGCCATGGCACGAGCGCAACTGGTTCTTAAAGGGAATGGGAGATGAGACTCTGATTGGTTTATTGCACGTTATGCCCAAAACACACCCATTACTCATTAAGAGAATAGGGACAACCCTTTTAGACCATGACTGTTTTTCCCGTCGTTAAACTAGCAAAAGTGGATTTGGACACGCCCTAAGTGCACCTGCGCCTTGCGCTTTAGACCATGCACTTACATCGTTTAAATAGGGCCCTTACAGTCAGTTATCAAGGTGAATGACACCACATTTTTGTTGAGATGACAAGGATACAACTTGGGTTGTGATCACAAGAAAATGAATGTACATTTTTAGCAGTAGAATAAAATACAGAAGTGAACGATTTAAATTTAACCTAAGCACTTTCCGTCTGAAGAGCAGTGAAACTTGTTACCTGTAGTGGTCATCATCCTCACTACCAAAGCGGTTCTTCTGTAACTGGTTGGCAAGGTTGTTTAATATAACATCACGCAATTGAGACAAACCACTGTTCTTCTCCCCTACAGAGAGAAAAACAAAAAACATAGAAATTATTGGCATATGTTGCGCATCAATATGAAATTGTTCAATGCTGACTTGACTTATAATTATGTATGATTTCTGTACTATGTGTGTCTATTTGCAATTCTCACCCTCTGTGAAAACAAATTTGAGCAGGTTGTTCAACTCCAATTCGCTCTGGTACAAGGTGTTTAAACCTGAGCTAATGAGAATAAAGAAAAATGGTTTATAGTTGTTGCAGATATTGAGATATTCTTTGACTTTTTGGATTTTCTGACTTCATTTTAAGGCTCACCTGATGGCGAGACACACTTCTCTTTGTATTTCCGGCTCTATCTGATCGTGAGGAGCCATGAGTAACTGCCACAGCAACAGTCCAGAACGCTTCACACAGTCTCGGTTCTGCTCTGCATTTAGATTAAAAAACTGGAACACAACCTGGATAAAAAAAAAAAAACATATTTTTATAAATTTTTTTCTGCATAGTTTCCGTTAACAAAGTTACCACTACTACTGAACAGCTTCATCAAAATTGATTAAAAGTCATATAAAATTTAAATATTCTAGCGAAACCCCACCTGAAAGACGACCAGAATGCAGCGGATGATGCAGGTGTCTCCGTTAACCATGGCCTTCTCCATGACGTCACATATGGAGCTGAAGTGGCAGGCCTCCATGGGCTGCTTTCCTATGAAGGGTCCCAGGTGCAGATTACTGCTGGCTGCCAGCAGGTTGAGCTGATGGATGCACATGGCGCCAACATGATGGAGCAGCTGGTTTATCACTTTGGATGTGCCTATCATCTCTTCTGTCATTAAGAGTCAAAAACATATTATAGGGAAATTGATACAGATCATTTCTGCACAAAATGTCAGCACATCTAAACAAAAAACAAAACCTTTGTGTAGCAAGTGGCCTAAAACACGCTCACCCTTGTGAAAAAGAAGTGCACTTCATTGTATTGAATGTGCACTTGTAGTGTACTTCATCTTAAAAGTATATTTAAAAAAAACAATGAAACTGTTAATGTTAATGACATAAAAGGCCACTTAAGTGACTCTTTACTTTGTGTAGCAAGTGGCCTAAAACGCGCTCACCCTTGTGAAAAAGAAGTGCACTTAATTGTATTGAATGTGCACTTGTAGTGTACTTAATCTTAAAAGTATATTTAAAAAAACAATGAAACTGTTAATGTTAATGAAATAAAAGGCCACTTAAGTGACTCTTTCATGAATGTTTCTTAACACACTTAAGTACACTTTTAAGAAGTGACATTTTTTAATAATGTCAAATTAAAAGTTTTACTTTAGATCACATTTTAATAATCCTTTGTCGTGCTTTAAAGTAGTACACTTATTTTGATGGTTTGACTAACAAATTAAAGCAAACGTTAAGCACTTAATTATCATTTTAACTGTAATGTGTTATTTAAAATTCATATATTTTAAATTTACTAAATTGCAACTTCATCGTTACAAATATGTAATTACAAATAGTTTTAAAAATACAAAATATACATATTTTAGTTTGTCAGTACACTCAGCAGTACTTTAATCATCCTAAGACAACATGGTGTCATGTTTCAAAAGTCGAAAATGTTTAGTTGTACAATCTTACACCATACAAAAATCAATTCAAGATAACTGTTTTGTACTTTCTGTTTACATAGGCATATAGTTTCAGTACCTTTAGGCTGACTGATGACGTGACTGACGCCCAGTCGCTGGCACACATGATGGAAGGCCTGATTCCCAGGATTACACCACTGGTCCATGTAGTCGCTGGAGCACGTCCAGATTAAATTGTTAAGTGCATCATAACAGGCCCCTGGAACAGTCATTATAAAAACATAACGTCAGTACTCGTATAACACTTTAAAATGAGAGGAAAGCTTGAAAAATGAAACAAAAGGAAATAAAAAAAATGGAAAAATAACAACCTGAACGTGACAGTCTTTTTTGCAGTATTTATTAATATTTTGAATGAGCTTTTATCTTTATATTTTCAGTTTATTTTGGATAATTTTATTGTGTGCTTTTGTCATTTTGTCACACTTTATCTGAAGCCTGTATTTATAATACATCATAAGAGGATTTTTAATGCATTATAATGCATGCATAATGCTTTATAAACAACCTTACAATATGTTGTATCATCTGATTAATAATCATAACAACAGTTGCAATACATTATAATACTTACCTATTTGAATATGATGCATTATAACATCAGATAAAGCCTGCATTTATAATGCATCATAAGGGTATTCTTAATGCATTATAATGCACGCATTAATGCCTTATAAAAAATATATACAGTAAATACATAAATACACCTATTTGTGGCTATAACTTACAATGCAATACAAATACAGGCTTCATATTAAGTGTTACCGTCATTTTTATTTTATTATAAAAAAAAACATGAATTTGGTCAAAACCTTGATTTTTCTCTATATGAATAGCAGGTCAAGTTAATTGTATTTAATTTTATTTTCTATATAGCGCCACACATAACACACAACAGAAGTCATTTAAGGTTACCTTTCCTATATAATTCTTTTATTAAACAAACTAAATGGCTTTATGTTATTTGCATTTCTGTCTCTACATGGTTGAGCGTTTACAATTCTCCTCTGCTCTCTGTATAGTGCACCCCGATGCACACACACACACACACAGACAGGTGAGCAAATATGTCGCATCAACCACCTGAAAAGCAGACAAAAATATCTGCGTTTTTTTAAAGCTACACACTTTGTGGATAATTGTCATAAAAAGAAATGTTCCGCTGTTTAGTTCAATGTACAGTTCAAATAATTGTTCAGTTGTTATATTGACTGCTGTCATTAAAAGAAACAAATGCATACCACGATTCCTTTAAAGTGCCCCTATTATGGGTTATGAAAGGTTCATATTTTGGTTTTGGGACAGGTTGACATGCATGCAAGGTCAAAAAACACTTTCATTGTCTTATGCATTTATTTTTACCTTATTTGCTCAACGACTCCCAAACGATTCGCTCAACGATTCATTTTTCCAAACCCCTCTTTTGTGTGACACTACTCTGCGGTCATTGGTCCAATTGGTCGCTTTCATTTTCATTTCATCTTGCCTGTAATGCCTGATAAAGCAGCGTTTGTGAGTGCAGTGCTGCTTTGTGTACAGCGTTACCGGGGAAACAGCTATTTTTAGTGGCAAAGAATTAATTTGCATTTTTCATTCAGACCAACGTGAAAATCTACTGATGGTTTTACGCAGCAAATACGCAGAGCTGTAAATGTGAACCGGTATATATTAGGGGTTGCACCGACTAGTCGACGTCAATGCTCTGCCATGACGCTTTAAGCTTGACGTCGACTAGTCGCTGGTCCTATAGAGGGCGCAACAGAATAAGAAATCTTAAAAGTCGAGAATTTTTAAAAATCGAATAGTCGAATAAAATCGACTAATCGCGACAGCCCTATTGGAGTGCAACTTGTGCACAATGCACATTTCTTAATATTAAGCCTAAAATGTGTTTTAATGTCACTACTGATGAGGATTGTATGATCTTTGAATAATATTGGTTTTTAAATGGAAAATTCTTAAAGTGCACTCGAAGTATACTTGCAATAGTTCCACTTTAGCACAATCAAATATACTTCAGTATATCTTTAGTTGGACATTAGCTAGTGTTAATTTTGTCAGGTATTTTCAATTTTAGTCTTAGTCCCGTGTTAAATGTCCTTGTTAGTTTTTATCATATTTAGTCAACCTAAGTGCATTTGAACTCTTGATATCTGGCAACCGCACACTCATGAAAGCTCGCGTAGTAGAGGAGTGTAGAGCAGTCCACAGTAACATTTTGTCTCCTTTTCTTGACGAAAATAAAAAGTTTTAATTTTTTTGAATACATTTTACGTCTTATTTCGTCAAAGAAATTGCATGTCGATATAGTCATAGTTATTGTTTATTGACCTTATTGTCGTCTCGTCTTCGTCTCGTCTTATTCATGGGAAAAAAAACTCGTCAACGAACATTTTTCGTCATAGTTTTCGTTAATGAAATTAACACTAACATCAGCACTACTTTCTCACAATTAAAGTACGTTAAGTACAAAATTAGTTGTTCCAGTTTAGTAGGCCTTAAATATACCGGTTTAGTATCCCAAACATACAATTGCAGCATATTTTTATTAAGTGCTTAAATATGTAAATGTATTTGCAGTACACTTAGCATGAAACAAATGTATTTCAAATACATTTTAGTATATTTATTTTTCACTAGGGAACCCTTTAATTGTTAAATATTTGATTAAGTAAATGTGGTGTTAAGAATGGATAACGTTAAATGATCAATCACCATTCCGACACTATCCATGACAGAGTTCAGTATGAAACGATGCTAAAGTAACAGGTTTAATAGGGTATAAATATCTTACTCTTGAGGGAAGAAAGGCCACTGGAGCCACCGAACAGTGAGCGGGTGGCCGAGCTCCCAGCTACACCTGGAGCGGGTGCCAGCATCACCAGATACGTCCCACACATGTACATCGGCGTCTTCCTCAGTGCTTTTATAGACAGACCACAGCTTGTGTTGACAACTGGGATGAGAGGAAAAAGACAAGAGACCACGATCAACATTGCAATTAAAACTACGGTGAAGAATTACAGCACAGCACAGATGTGAATTTGGAGTTGTGGTTGTTTTGTCTAGTTTTTCCATTCGTTATAGTTATTAGAATTAACTAAAACCATCAAAAAATGTTACCTGAAATAAAAAGAAACTGAAAATAAAATAAAATATAAATAAATAAAAATATATTTTTTAACTGACTGAAATAAAATACAATATAAAAAAAAACATATTTAAAAAAAACTTACTTTATTCCAGATAGCTGCCAAGGAAACATTTCTTATTTTCATTTAGTTTAACCTGATGTACTGAAATAACTAAAACTACTGATAAAAATCTATAGCCTAATAGTATCTCAATGATACTAAAATAACATTTAAAAAAAATACCCAGTTGGTGTACACATCCAAAACCCAAAATTGGTGCAGAACAAAAAAACATTAACCGAAAAAAAAAAATAATAATAATAAAATTTCCACATACTGAACTTAACACTACACTTCTGTTCACTGTAAACGACATCAAATCAATAAAATGATCACTCTTTTCCTTTAAAACCGCACCAATTTGCTTAACTACACTTGAGCAGTTTTTAAGATATTCCAAACATCTTAAAGAATTTGCACACAGTATATATACAGATTTCTTCTGAAACTTGCATGTTGTGTATTTAAATATATTTGTAATCACACATTTGTAATGATGAAGTTGCAATTAAGTAGACTTAAAATAAATTATCTTCAAATGTAGTTAAGTGTGTTCAGAAACAGTCATGAAAGTGTCTCTCTTTAAGTCACTTAAGTGGCCTTTTATTTCATTAACATTATATTACCTGTTAGTACAGTTTTTGAAAAAATATACTTTTAATATTTGAAGTACACTACATGTGAACTTTCAGTAAAATTAAGCGCACTTCTTTTTCACAATGGCTCCCATTATTGTAGAAACTAAGCCAAAGAAGCTGGTGCTTGGGAACAGCCGAGGCACAAACAACATACAGCAGCATTACCTGACTGCTCCTCTTTGACGGGGTTGGTGATGGCGGAGCCGGTGAGAGCAGCCAGCGTGGACGAGTGCGAGGCACGAAAGCGGGACATACGGCTCAGGAGCAGCTCATTCAAACACTTCGATGACTCGCCTTCCTTTCGTGACAGGATTACCCGATCCTGTATAGGACTGGCCACACATAGACCCAACTCAGTCTGGAAAAAACAAAACAGATATTGGGAGCTCGTGAAGTGAGGGTTCATTGAACACTTATTTACTTGCTACATTTATGACAATTCCCTTGTGAAAAGAAGTGCACTTAATTGTACTGAATGCGCACTTGTAGTGTGCTTCAAATTTTAAAAAGTTACTTTTAAAAACTGGACTTGCAGATAATATAATGTTAATAAAATAAATGCCCAGTTAAGTGACTTAAAGAGAGACACTTTCATGACTGTTTCTGAACACACTTAACTACACTTTTAAAAAGTGACCTTTGTAATAATGTCAAATCAAAAGTTTTGCTTTAAAGTACATATTTTGATGTGTTGACTAACATGCTGAAGCACATGTAAAGTACTTGATTATCATTTTAACTCCAGTTTGTTATTCGATATTGCATTTAGAATTAATATATGTACTAAATTGCAGCTTCATTATTAAAAATGTGTAATTACATACATTTTTAAATACATGTCATACAAGTTTCAATAGAAATGACAATAAAGCAAATTTTGGTTTAGCATACATGCTTGCTTGTCAGTACATTCAGCAGTACTTTAACCATATTTCAAAGACGATAGAAGTAATTACGAAATTACATGTAAAGATGTACTTCAGTCCTGCTTAACTGGGTCAAAAAGCACGCTAAAATTCAGCTAATCGCATTAAATATACATTCAAACTATAATATATTTTAAATGAATTGCAAATAATATGCACTTAAGTGTCAGAAAACATTACATTCATTTCACACTTAAGTATATTGTTTTCCACACGTATGCTAAAGTGTGCTTCATTTTCACAGGGGTTACCAGTCATTGCATGCAACGAAAAACTGTAACGTAAATGCAACTACAAAACTGCACAAAGAACAATGAAATATTAGTTTCAAAGTCTGATATTAGCAAAGTCTCACACCGTTAGCTGGAAGACATCCATGAAGACAGAGTGGCCTTTCTGGGTTTTCTCGTTGATGCTGACAGGTGACCAAACCCAGTAGAGGTAGGTACCATCAGAACACAGACGCAGGCTGGTCAAGCTGCTGCCCACTGGGAAGTGATGAAGCGGCATCGCTACCACTTGCGAAACCTTCAACAGAGAGAAACGGGGAACTAGAAGCTTCCACAAACAAATCACTAGTGGTCGACCGATATATCGCCAAGGCCGATATATCGGCCGATATTTGGCATTTTTCAAATATCGGCATCGGCCGATAAGTTTTTGTGTTTGGCTGATGTGTTCGAGGCGGGGCGTTTTATTTTGACGGCGCTGAGAGCGGCAGCGCCTGAACACACAGTGCTCACATTCTCCCACTTGTTCGCTGTCGTTGTTCAGTTCTGTCTAATATGGATAGGTCTATCTAATAATCAGATAGAACTGTTAAACAAAGGAATTAAAATGTATACAAAAAAGTATTATAACGATTGCTTTTATATTGTTAGTAATAGAAAGGCAAACATTATAATACTTTCTCGTTTGCCGTCAGCAATTTCACAAACCTTGCAGACTTAGTCGAATCTAGTTGAGGTCTTGTGAAGTGTGCATTTGTATCCTGCATGATCGAGTGTGCTCTGTGTGACGGTCGGTCCGTGTGATTTGAATACTGACAGGAGGAGAGTTCAGCTTCACTGGAGACGCGCGATCGACAAACTTTAACTCATGATTTCAAATTATGTTGCACTTTATGCATTTGCCCACTGTCATATTCATGTAATTTTCATTGCGTGCTGTATGTAAAATGAGTGTTACCTTGGCTTTATTTGAAAAAAAATATATATATATGATTCCCAATGCACACAAACTTCCCAGAATACTGAGTGCCCTGTTGGTTACAGTGTTTACTTCCTTTTCAATTAGATTTTTATTAAATATTTATTTGAGAAAAATGCTTGTGAAAAGTATGTTTATTTTACACTATTTTTAATCCATTTTCAAATGATTTCAAATTTCTTAAATATTAATTAAAATAAACACAATTATATCGGCTTTATATCGGCCACCCTGCTTTCCAAGATATCGGCATCGGCTGTCAAAAAACCCACTACAAATCACTCATTAAAATGTCATTTTTATGTCCCATAAGATGCTGCACACAGATTAAACTAATTCACACAGGTTTGGAGAGTAAGTAAATGATGACAGGGTAACTGTCCCTTTATGTTACCGTGACAACCATAGTAGAAATAAAGTGTAATGCATGAAAAAAAATCCATTTGTTTACAACATTAATTTGCCCGTCCAAACACTATGCCAGTAATGTTTATTTATTCTCATAATTGTTAATGTGAGGACTTAGGATTTGGTTGTGGCTGTGGTTTTCAATCTGCAGTGCAGTACTGTCATAACTTGATACAAATGTAGATTAAATTCACATTAATTTCTTCGATTTTTTCTAAAGGCACTCTCAGCCACCCTGCTGGTCTAAATGTTGTGCATATAACAGCATATAATGGTATTTTTTTGGGTCTACTGACATCTACATGTTACAAAACTTGGTACACGTGGAGGATTCGAGACTAATTTCCACCATTTGCAACTTTGAGAAATCTGCTTGCAAAATTCAGAAAAAAACTGACATCGAGCAAACCTCCAGACAAAAATATTAATTTCTCAAAACTTTTTGTAATTAAATTTTCAGGAGTAATCCATACCAACTATTTGACATGTTATGAAATTCCAAACTTAAACTGAAATTACAGCATAGAGGGGGTATAAACGTGAAAAAATCTAAATACCAAAATTAAATAAATTAAATAAATTCACATACATGCCAACCCTGAAACAACATAAACTACCAAATTTTGCTACAAGTTTGATTACAACATATAATCATTGCTGTTAATAGTGTTCATCGTCTGTTTGATTACGTCATAAACTGAATTTTACCGTACATTTCTGCCATATGTACATCAATTTGACATAGTCACCACTGATAAGCTACTACTAAATATATTGTAGAAACTTAATTGTCTGTAAAGCTGCTTTGCAACGATTTGTATCGTGAAAAGCGCTATTCAAATAAACTTGAATTGAATTGAATACATTCTTAATTTTACGAACAAAAAAGTTGGCATTCAGCATCCATTTTTTACCAACATTTGCTGAAACATCAACTAAAAGTGAGATGTTTTCCAAAATGCATATCGCATCAGTAACAACTCAACAAGCATGTCCCCAAATCATGCAACTGTTTTATTTTCAAGCATACTTAGAAATAATACACTTTAACAAAATAAAAATTATACGAGTAGAAATATCCAAATACATTCTTGCAATGTCGATTTGAAAGTGCAATGTGAAAGGTGATGGTTTGAGATGCAGGGGTCGTACCTGCAGTGTGAAGGGGTCGATGACGTGGCACAGCTGATGAGATTTGGTGTCAAAAGAGGCTGGACGGTGGAGCAAAAAGCCACTGCTGTGCGCCAACCACCCCGCCTCCAGTTCCTCGTTCCGACAGTACACAAAACCCCTGGGAGGAAGAGCAGAGGACAAAGTTTTAGGTTTCAGAGATGTGCCAGGATTGTCGACAGTTAGTGGAGTTGAGTATTTTTAGCCGTGGTGCTTTTAAACAGAGATGCTATTAACTATAGACCCTTTTTCTGACGGTAAACATTGTGACGTTTTTCTGTGGGCGGAGCTTAGGTGGAGGGAGAAAGATTCCCCTGACCGCCAGCTATTAAGTTTGTTATGACTGGAGAAAATCTGATTTTACCTGCATATGGAAGGTAACTCACTGTCCGGGACCGCGATTGTTATTTGAAAAGGTTAACTTTAACGGACGAAACCAGATCGGTTCACATCTAATGTGTATAGTTAAGACAAACTCACCGTGTCTAATCATGAAGATGTATATACATTTCAATTTCAGCAGGCAACCATTTTTACAGCTACATTATTATTCCAGCCACAATTAATCACAACAATGTATATACAATTAAAAATGTGACCCTGGACCACAAAACCAGTCACAAGGGTAAATTTTTTGATATTGTTTTACACACAGATTTTATTTCATACACGACATAGTCGTGCGATGCATAAGAAATCTTTAGATGCACCGATAACAGCAAAAGACTATACTTTATTGAACCTTTTCTGATAAGAAGTGTGCACTGCAAACGCGAGCATTTTTGACGATCGTTTCTGTCCAGTCCGCTCGTTTTATCGCGTTTAACCACAGCTGTCGTCGGTTTTTTGTCTGGCAGTGGCAGCAGAGATGCGATAAAATTTCTAATTTGAGGCTGTATTACATCCGATTCTGGCACCCAACATCACAACAAGATGATATTTTAAGCACCTTATGTAGCCTCCAGTTTTCCCTTTGTTTTGCCTCCAGCTAGCGCTGTGACGTAATTGTGACGTCGGCCCTAAAAGGGTCTATTAAACAAATACATAAAATATTGGTTCAAGCTAGGGTAGGCGATTTCTTTTTTAGGCGATGCTGAAAGCATAAGATCCCACCCTCCCTGAAAATCACTCTCCAAAGCCACGCCTCCTCCAAAACACATGACCGCGCACAGGCAGAGCAGAGGCTAACCAGCCACACGATGAGAGACGGCATCAACGCTGTCAGATTACCTCCTCTCTCATTCACCGCTGAGAAACATTACAGTACAAAACGCATAATATGTGACCCTGGAGCACAAAAGCAGTCTTAAGTCGCTGGGGTATATTTGTAGCAATAGCCAACAATACATTGTATGGGTCAAAATTATCGATTTTTCTTTTATGCCAAAAATCTTTAGGACATTAAGTAAAGATCATGTTCTATGAAGATATTTTGTAAATTTCCTACCATAAATATATCAAAACGTAATTTTTGATTAGTAATATGCATTGCTAAGAACTTCATTTGGACAACTTTAAAGATGATTTTCTCAATATTTAGATTTTTTTTGCACCATCAGATTCCACATTTTCAAATAATTGTATCTCGAACAAATATTGTCCTATCCTAACAAACCATACATCAATGAAAAGCGTATTTATTCAGCTTTCAGATATGCATAAATCTCAATTTCAAAAAAATTGACCCTTATGACTGGTTTTGTGGTCCATGGTCACATATTACAATAATAACGCCTTTCATTCTCGCTCTGTCTGACTCTGCAATAGAGTAATGAAGCAGGCTGATGACGTATCATGTCTGCTCAAACAGAGGTATGCAAATACATACGTTGACAGGCAGGTAGGACAGCCTATCATAGCGCTCGGACCGAGGGATATGATTGGGCGAACATTATATGGTCCTACGCCTTCCACAGATGATATAAATACATATAAATACATTTAGACCACTTCACTTAGTGATTGTTAATGGGATGTGAAAAGACTTCAACCAGCATTAAAAAAATGTTTTTGAACCAAATCACCTACCCTGCCATAAATAACAGACAGTGTGTGTGTGTGTGTGTGTGTGTGTATGGTTGCCTGTTAAGTTTTGTATGCATTTCTAAATTCTGATAATTACTTCTTTTAAATGTTCTAGCTCCTCAAGTTCCTATCCAGCGCCATTATTTATAACTAAACTATTAAAAATAGTTTCCATTAACTGAAATAAAAAATATAGAATTAGATAAAAACTTAAAGTTAGGTAAACTGAAATAAATCTAAATAGATATATTCCAAAACTAATAAAAATGACAAAAAGCACATATCAAAATGATTACAAATTAAAATAAAATGAAAACTGAAAATATAAAGTAAAAGCTAGTTAAAACATTTTATAAATACTATAATACAGTATATAAATAATACTAAAATAACGCTATTCCTATAGTCCATTACATTTGCAAAATCATGGTCAGTTAATTAATAATGCACGAAATCCACTCTCTTTTCCTATTTGGTTTCTCTGGAAAAGCCTTAATAGAGAGTTGTATGGGTTTCAGACAAGTAAATGTTACACATCAAAGTATATAAATGTTACATTTCAAATTATACAAGAGAATCTCACTTTTCAGATGGTACACAAGCTGCCATTTAAAATGAATTAATCTAATCAAAAATCTAATTATAATTCAGATACTTTACAATAGTTTTTGTCCTGAAATAAATTATATTTGTACACACAAACTAACAACATCCACTGTGACTTCAGCAGGATAACAATTTCTACGTGGTTTAACTGTAAGACACATCCCCTATCATGTTGAAATTTTCCTTTAGGCAAAATGATTTCTTAAACATGTCCAGGACATTTCTTTACGAGATTCACCCATAAGACTGAGAAAGAGCGAGAAGTCATTTAAGAGAGGAATGAAACACTGACGTTCATCGACAGCAGAATTTCACAGGGTCCAAACATCTAACAAACATAGTTGCTCACAGAGCAGAAATGAGAAAGGCAGCAGAACAAAGCAGGAGCTGTAGAAAGAGCACAATAGTGGCCTGGAGGTCACTGGCACAAACAGAAGAGCAGGGCAGGAGGTGAAGTGGTGGTCGTGTGGTTTTAGAGTTACCTCAGCGTCCCATGCTGCCCCGAGCCCAGCTTGCTTAAGCCCTTCCCAAAAGAGTTTGTCGTGTAGAGATAGAAACCATCTGTAGCCAGGCTGCGGCCCAGGTCTGAGTCTGAGACGGGCAAACAGAGAGAGAAAGATGACAGAGAGTGTCTGAGGAGGCAAAAGACAGCAGAGACGCACCGCAAATTCACTTTGAAAGGGGAAAATTACTTCTAGTCAACAGCAAAATAGGAGCAAGGATTGTACTGGTATGCTTAGGGCCCTATGAAATCCATTGTATTTTTTTCCAAACTCCAGTCAAATTCCAGTCTGTTTCCGTTTTTCGAGAATAAAGCATTTTAATTTTTCTGAATTCCATTTTTAATGGTAAACTGAATAATAATAATAAGGCATGTCTAAGTAATTTAAATCATTAAACTTACAATTTAACAACAATTTCTTAAAAGTTAAACCAAAATATATATTTTTTCCACAAATTCAGTTTTATTTTTCACAAATACCTTTTTTTTTCTTTTTGTTTGTTTTACTTTTTTTCACTTTAATGGTTTAGTTACATTTTAATAACCCAAAACATGTCTAATCAATTGAATAGAAAATGTTGTTGTTTTTTCAGCAAATTCTGTGTTGTCTCTCTTAATTTTCCAGGAGTTATGATTTAATACAACTTCATTATCAAAAACGATGGTAATCAAATGAAGGCATAAAAAAAAACTAAAAAAAAATTTTTTTTATGTAATCAAATGAAAATGTAACAATTCCTTTTATTTTTTGGCAAACATAGTGCTGCACAACAGAGGTTTACTGTTAAAAGTAAAACAGGAAAAAAAATAAAATTGCAAGATATTTCTTCAAAAAAATAAAAATATGTTTATTATTATTTGAGAAGTTCATTCTACTGCAGTTACATATTTCTGTTACAATTTCTTAAAGTTAAACCAAACTTTTATTTTGAAGGGTTGTCATGAAGACCACACAGAAACACAAAGAACATGCAGACTACACATTTAAATAGCTTCATATTTTCATAGTCTGTTTACAGTTTATTATTCACAGTTGTTTTTGTGTTGCTGCGCGCAAAGTAGGGCTGCACGATATTGGAAAAAACTCACATTGCGATATTTTGTTCTTCTGCTATATATATTGCGATATGAAAAAAACAAAAACAAAAACAAAAAAAAAAAAACAAGATAACTTAAAAAGCCTTATTTATACTCTGTCTGCAAAATATTATTTATTTATTTTTATTTAGATATTGGGCAGAAATGTTGGATATGCTGTTGTGAGATTCACCCAATTCCAATATACTGTTACACATCCATTTTCTTTCTCAATTGTTTACCTTCATCTAAGCCATAAGCAACTGTGTTTACAAGGATACAGAGACATGCATTTTGACATAATTTCGCGCGTATGTGTCATTACAGGCACAAATAATGCGATGTGACTATCGTGAATGCACACATCGCGATATCGATGCTCAAACGATATATCGTGCAGCCCTAGCGCAAAGTATTGAGGTTGACAGATAGACCACTATATTATTATTTAGAGCAAAAAAGCAGCAACAAGTTTTACATTTTAGAGACATTTTAAAGAATTGTGTGATCTTATAACTTTCTCAACGCAGTTACAAAAACATTGGTCAGCCATCTCTTTGTCGCTCACCTTTGCTCTCTGCTCCAGCGGCGCTGCTCTCTGGCGTGGGCAGCATGTCCTCAAAGCCCCACGAAACACTGTGCTTCCCTCCTAACAAGCAGGACGGTGAGCCTGGACCTCCCTCAAGAAGCAGCAGTCTGCAAGTGAGAGGATATTACGCATTCTTGAGCAGCAAATCAGCACATTAGAATGATTTCTGAAGGATCATGTGACGCTGAAGACTGGAGTAATGATGCTGAAAATTCAGCTTATAAAGCAGATAGTTCCGGTCCTTGATTCTGATTGGTTGAGCCTCGTTCGAACTGTTGTAAATTACTCTACAAACAAACACCTTTGTTTACTTCTGTGTGCTGCTCGGCAACCACTTTGTTGGAACCACAACTGTTTCTGAGGAGCTACATTGTTTGGTGGAAGAATACTGTTTTTATTAATATCATTACACTTTATTAGCTCTGTTTTATTTTGTGAAACCTTTCTACGTATATGGAATAAC
>NW_015632728.1:38427-38643 GCF_001515625.1 Sinocyclocheilus rhinocerous
ATAACTGTTTTATAAAAGCAATAAGCCCCGTGAAGCCGTGGTTTACAGTGAATTTATAACAGCTAAGGGGGTTTAACTCCGCTTCGCGTCGTAACCTAACAACGCCCCTTAGCTGTTATATATTCACTGTACACCACGGCTTCACGGGGCTTATTGCTTTATTTGATCACAGGAATAAATTACATTTTAAAATACATTCACATAGAAAACTGTAAT
>NW_015632728.1:38682-60651 GCF_001515625.1 Sinocyclocheilus rhinocerous
CGGGAATAAATTACATTTTAAAATACATTCACATAGAAAACTGTAATACTAAATTGCAATACTATTTCACAACGTTACTGTTTTTACTAACTTTTGATCAAATAAATGCAGCCTCGGAGAGCAGAAGAGACTTCTTTCAAAAACGTTTTAAAAATCATAATTACTCTTAACCGCCAGTGTATATGGCTGGTGCATACAGTCACCAAAGCAGTTTAATTTCTGTTTGCCATTCTGAAAAATCATGTCAATAAAGCCCCAGAAAAAACAGCCAGTAACACCTTTCCTAAAATACAACATGAAGACACGACTCCTTCTAGTAAAGTTACAGTTTTAAAACTGGTTAATAATTCCCACCCTGTTTATTCTGCACCATTCATAAGAGTTAACAGAAGCAGTTTAATATGTCTTCACAGACAGTAATATTACGACACCGCTCACCTGTAGAGAACATCAGCCACTGGAAGCTGACCCAGGTCTGTCTGTTTCTGCAGCAGGTGGACAGTGTGAATGAACGTTTTGAGGGAACCCCTGCAAACACAGACAGAACAACAGAGTTTTGTTAGTTTCCTTGCTGTATTTCCCTTTGTTTTTTGACTGATATAGTGATGCATGTAGCTATGAAATCAAGAGAGACTCCTTCCTAGACATATCAGATCAAAAGTGAGTACTTTAGTACTTAAGTGCCGTGTGTCTCAGCTTACCATTTATGATTGACTGGATAAACTGATTGTTTAAAAGGGCCAAAAATACATTGAGAGTACCATACTTAACTGGGGCAACTATACTGAGATATAAACATTTTAACTAACAGATATCATCATAATTCCTAATGTTCATTTTGAACATTGTATAAAGCCAGGTTTAAAATTCTCCTTCATTTTGCTGACATAAATAGAGTTAAATGACTTACATGTTAGAGTTACATATGGGATTATGGATCTATTTGTATTACTCCATAAATCAGAAAAACGGTCAATAGAAAAAAAAAATTTTTTTTTTTTTTTTTTTTTTTTTAGAAATTAAATGTAATATAAATCAGACAACAACAAAAAAAATCAGAACATAGGACTAAAACTAAAGTTTTATGTAAGTGTGAAAAAGTGAGAAAAATCTCAGCATTTAAAAATATGAATTTTAATTGAACTCCAATGATGCAAATACATAAAGTGCAATAATATAATTTTTCTTTCCACTAGTGTGAAAAAGACGTTATGGGAAAAAATAGCTAGTGATGCACTGAAATTTCAGCAACTGAAAATTTTCAGCCAAAACAGCAATTTTTGGTTTTGGCTGGAATATTTTTGGAGAGCTGAAATCATTGATCAAAAACAGTGACGTTTAACTAGTGTTTCTCCAATGGTGGATTTTGACTGTTTCATTGTCTATTTCATGCATGTGGATAAACTACAAACAAGCAAACACAGTGCTGCTGGATTAACCATATCAATTTCTAATTTTTACACAATACTGATATGGATTCTTAAATCTCAAGATCGATCTTTTAGTTTGTGCTGTTTTCTGTTGCATGAACTTCACTAAATATTATTTGTAGCACCTGTCATCCAATAATCACAATAAGATTTGTGCTTTGTAACTTTTAATATGAAACAAAGTCTCAGCTTTCAAATTATGTTAATTTGATCATTATCATGTCTCATATAATCACTCAGTGTTTTAACCGTGGAAAGATGTCAATAAAACAATGTCACAATCACATTTACCTCAGGAAAGACATTCAATGTTCATGAACCTGTTAATCAGCTATAAAATGCGCTATATTACATATAGAGTCGAAAAGGAGTGGAAAATGTCTGGAAACTTTCCAGAATTTTTGGAACCTTGCCAGCATTTTTTTTGGAAACTTTCAGAAAATGTGGGGAATTTTCCAGAAATATACCGGAAATGATGCTGCAACCCTAATTACATATCCATTATATTTTTATTCAACCTGTTGCCTTCATGTAATGTATGCTTGAATAAATCTGTCATGGAAACAAGTTTTACTGTTTAAATGTTAATATTTCAACAATAAACTTGGGTAGAAACATAATTATGTTATGAAAAAGTTGACAAATACTGCCTTATGTGCAATATAACTTTGAACAACTCAGTTTTAAGTGTTGATTTATTAAATAAATGTGATTTAGGGGTGGGCGATATACTGGTAGAGATTTCGACTATCGTCTCTGTCGCGGTTACATACTCACGTTATGTTGTTCTTCTTTCAGACGAATCCAGTCGGAGTTATATTAAAAATTGTTTTTATCTTTCACAGCAGTCAAATATTCCTGCTGCCTGCCATTCATGTTAATCAAACAACAAAAGAAAGAAAATCTTTCACTACTCTCGACTAAATCTCTTTTGTAACTTTAATAAGAAGAAATATATATTTAACGTACACCGTGAAGAATATGCAGTGTTTTTATACATTTGATTACTTTATACAATGTATGTAGTAGGGATGTCACAATTCTCAATATAATATCGAACCGTTCGGTACAACATCCACGGTTCAATACGCGCTTGTGAATTGCGTTTTTTCGGTTTTGCATTTAAATAATATCCGTGTGTTTTACTTCTCTCAGAATTGGCTGTGTGTGTGTGTGTGTGTGTGTGCCAATGAACTCACGTGCTGAGATGAGGAAATCCTCGCTTATAACATGCATTTAAAAAACAACACATGCCGAGCATCTTCCCTTGTAATGACATGCACAAGCCTTTCTAAACCTGTTGTCCAACAAAAGAGAACATTATAACTTGTTTTTACTTCACAACATTATCGACTATATTCGAGTGTTTGAAATAACTTCCTTTTATGATCTGAGGTGGCTTCTTATCACAAAATGAGGCAGAAAATATATCCTACACTATAATAAAAGCTATGTCAATTAGAAATGGCATACAAATATACTTATCATTATGAAAATACCCAAGATGGCTTGAAGAACACAGATAAACCATATTTTGTCGCAGCAGGCGAGTGTTTATTGTCCTCACATTTCATCATTCAAAACATTTAACGTTATATCTTCTTTTTATTCAGTTACAGCGATAGCGATGCCTTTATCCATATTAGGGATTTCCTGAAACGTCATCAGTGTTACTTCTGTGATGCATATGTCAGGGTTTCTACAGATATGAACAAGTTAAATTTAAGACTTTTTAAGACCTTTTTAATACCACCTTATATGAAATTTAAGACCTAAACGGGTGATTGAAATACACATTATATTACATACATATACGTAATATTTAATGTGTTTAAAGTAAAAAGAAAACAAAATATTGTCGCTGTCATAAATATTTATTACTACGATATACAGTGAACATTTCATATCAGCAGACAATATTCCATACTAAATATCCCCACAAAAGTACTGCATCACCGAGATTTTTGGTGGTGTAAACAATTTATTCTGAAGCAATATTTTCATCAGTGTTCTATCAGCTTTTACATACTTAAATCTGCATGTTTTTATTTACCTTTACAAAGGCCTATTTTTGAACCTTTTTAAATGTATGCACCATCTTTCATGTCAAATTATTACAATTTATCAATAAATTCAATATACACTATAGGGATGTTACCAGTCAGATTAAATATTTTACACTGCAAAATTACAACTGCAATAAATAATGTTATAAGATTAATTGTTTAAATACATTAATGAATATACAAATAAGAACTGTTGGGGGGAAAAAATGCATACGTTTTAACGTACTAAACTACCAGAAGGTGGCGGTAAATCATTTAAAGAGTGAGTCATTGAGTCATTCATTTAACTGATTCGTTCAAATCGCTGAATCATTCAATAACAAAACACAGCCGAGTGTAGCTTGGAGAATGTGCAATACTTCTGATGTGATCTTTGTTTGGAACTATTTTTCGTTGGTGAAATAGAACAAAACAGTATATATTTTGTCTAAAATGTAAGTAACTTAATAACTACTTGACAACTGAACTACTTGTTTATTGAACTAAAATCAATGTAACATTTGCAATCGTGGGAATATTCAGCAAAATAGCTCCCTTGTCATGGTATGTTACTTAACTATATCATGTTATGAAAAAACTAAACATTTTGAATTTTTACCTCAGTGTGTTTCTTCTGAGTTTCTTTATGTGTGCTGTTACGCTCATTTGTTTTGAAGTCTCTCACAAAGAGACAGGCAGCGTGAGCCTCAACAGCGCGACCTTAATACAAGAAATACATTCGCTGTTTACGTTGAATGTAATAAAATCAGAAGAATCATTCTCGCATTTTGACGCTTCGCCGGTTATTTTTTTGACACTTAAGTTTTAATCAGGCTAACGTTATTTGTCCGGTCAGGCAGGTAAAAAAAAAAAAAAACATTTTAAACTAGCTAGAAGGCTGTAGCTCAACCTATATTATTATTATTATTATTATTATTGAGAACATTATATAAACAAAGAAGGTAGTTCGACCTGTATTCTGCTACTGTGATTCTGTCTGATGACGCAGTAACTACCGCGGGGGAAGAATAAAAATCTTCGGTCTGTCTAAATATTTAATACCCATCGAATCTGAATTTAAGACATTAAGACTTTTTAAGGCCTTTTATTAGGAAAACGTTATTTAAGACATTTTAAGGACCCACGGACACACTGTATGTGGATAATCTGCACGAGGGCGCCCTCTGGCGTCCAGTATGAATGAAAAACACATTAACGTGTTTATGGCGCTCAATAATGGCCAATCCATCCTATTTTGGTTAAAAATCTGAAAAATAATACCTCTCTCAAAAGAAATGTTAAGCAGACATAATAATTAACGCTTTTTCCAGTGTACAGAGGTTTACAGGAGTTTTTTGTTGTTAATTTGTTGCAAAAAACACTCTGATGTGCCAATACATGAATTTGATCTCTCTATCTATCTATCTATCTAATCTGTTGCAAAAAAAAAAAAAAAAAGAGGTACGTATTGAACTGTGGACTAACTGTATTGTTGCATCCCTAGTACTGTATGTATGTAGCATTTCTTATTTATTTGTTCTACTGTAGTTTTTTGTCCTAATTGCTTGTAATTAGCTTCTTATTCTTATTTAATCACTGACTGTTTACTTGTCTTCAGTGAGCTTGAATTTATTTTTTTTTTTTTGTTAGGTTAGTGTTAGTTTTTTGTGATACTGACACTGGTGACAAGAATTATGAAATTTCTATGGTATCAAAAATTTTAATATCATAAAGACCTTATTTAAAGCAAAAATAACTATATCGTGATATATATTGTTACCGTGAAATAAAATTACTCGTATCTTGATGTAAGATTTTGGTCATATCGCCTACCGCCTACCCTAAAATTTCAGTTGAACCCCTGATGTCACATGGACTATTTTACCGATTTCCTACGTTTTTGGACCATTTTGGTGCATCACTAAAAATAGCCCAAAATCTCAAAACTGACCAGTGCATGAAAAAAAAATTATTTAGCAAACTATTGCAAAGTGACTAAAAGCCATAAATAAAGGCTGAAGCTGAAAACGAGTAGCCGTTGTACTGCGCTCACCTTGCACATGATAGAGCCACTAGAGCAGCTGCTGCATTCTGCCTCTGCTGTTGGGTGAGCAGTGGTCTCGCCTGTGCCGTTCCCTCCGGCTCACTCCTCTCCTCCAGCCAGGAGCAAAGCAACCTCTCCAGGCCATTAAGGCAGTCTGCAGGCTCCTTGCCCAGGCTGAGCGGCTGGCAGTCGCGCAGACACGCGAGCAGGACCTCAGCGGTGACGCCGCAGAGCGCAGGGTCGTGCCGAGTTTGCGACTGCAGTAGTGGAAAGACCAACAGGAGGCCGACGCGTGAGGTAAACGGCGCCTGATCGGTGCCGGCGGCCATCGGAGTGTGGTGAGGATGGTGGTGATGTTGAGGTTGCAGGAAGCCCTGTCGCTTAAGCAGGGCCAGCGTCTCCTCGTCGGCCCCTGCGGTGCTCCCTGGGAGGACCCCGTCATGCTCCTGCTGCTCCTCCAGGGCCAGCTGTCGCTGCGCCCCCCACAGTCCGCGCAGAGCATTGAGACGGTACTCCAAAAGTCTGGTGTAAGCGTTGCTCTGGTTTCCGCAGACGGCTCGCAGGCGCTCGGCAAGCTCCACTGGGTTCTTGGTCTCGAATGTCAAGATCTGCAAGAGCACAGAAAAGACCCTCATCAGGTTAATCTAAAATTAGCTACTTGCTTCAAAGCTGTCAAACTCAGGGATTGTATCTAGCGATTTAAGAGAAAATTAAAAAAAAAAAAAAAAATGAATGATTAAGTATGTACAACCCTTTAAAAGCTATAATAGGAACACATCCCCAAAATTATTAGTTGCATAATTAATTTTATTTATTACTTAATTATTATTTTAAACATACTAGTAATAAAACATACTAACAGTATAAAATGTGTGTGTGTGTGTGCGTGTACACATATATATATATATATACACACACACACACACACCTGATGGTTTTACATCTAATTCTTCACATTAATTCTTAAATATTTTGCTGTTAACATGTGTCTTTTCTTCTCCACCTGTTTTTTCTGACCTCGCTGACCCAATGAGCATTTTGCTGTCCAGTGGTCATGTCTTAACTTTGCAATTTCTGTATTGCATTAGCTTTGAATATTTCTCATGGGGATTTAACCATTTTAAAGTTAAAGTTAAAGCTCTTTTTTTTGGCTCATTTTATCTGTAAAAGAAAACATGCCTAATAATTCTGCACACCTGAATATAAGGAGTTTTTCACTTCCAGCCGTCATGGACAATTATATATCCCTTATAAATGATTAAATACAAAATTTGCCGTCATGGACAATTATATATCCCTTATAAATGATTAAATACAAAATTAATAGTAGTTATTAAGATTGATGTGGTTTGGAATTGGTAAAATGTGCTTGGAAAAAAATATCATCAGAATATCAACGTGCCTAATAATTATGCATGCGGTGTATAATAACCTTTTTCTGGATTAGGATAACACAAACTTTTTTTTTAATATCTTGCGATATTCTTAAAATGCTGGTCGAAAACAACATATCTCACAATATACACATTACCATGGAACAGGTCAAACTAATTTTTTTTTGTTTATATACATATTTGAAGAGTCATACAATCAACAAATGATTTAAAGTATTAAAAATACTGTTTTATCTACTATACCTGCTCAACACCGTTTCTTTAATTCAAGCAGTGAGCAGTATTTCCTTTCTAACTGAGCATTTCTTTCTGAATCCTCTCCATTAGACAGTTTGCCCAATTTCAGGTTGCAGCTCACTTGCTGAAAACATTCCTGGCAACTATATATAATTATTTGATATAAATGCACAATTAATCTAGCTATTACTCTCAGGTAATTCGCTCAGTGAACGACAAACAAGGCCTGGTTCCACTGGCTTAAGTTACAAGAAGTACACAAAACTTGCTTCATTTCAAGATGGACATGACTGAAAGTAATGAGTCAGAAGTTTATTCTGTTACTGAACAAACATCTGACACATTACCATCAGTGATGTACAGCAGAAAATAACACGTCTTTCCTTGCGAGCCGCACACAAAAAGCAACCAGTTTTGTCCAATTCACAACAAATGACTCACGCATTGAACACGTCTGGTCGACGACACAGAGCATCCTAAAATTTCATAAAGTTTTCAATTCAATTGCATTATATTTGTCCCAAACCACTGTTTATTTACCAACTTCTCCCCGTGCTGAAAGATCAAGCAAAAGTAGTGTTTTGACATCTATGCTGAAAATAGGGAAATTGCATAATATACTGTATAATCGCCCTTTCTAATGCATTTTTCATACATCAAACTTTAGACTCATTGATGTCACTTTGTTCACTCTTAAAGTGAACTTTTGAACTTCAGAAAGAAGATTAGATTCACTGTTGCTACCTGTGTGTTTTTCCACCTGTAGAATCAAAAGACTAAAAAAATAAAGGCGTGCTGCAACAGACTGGAAGTGCACAGAGACATTTGTATGGCAACAAACGAGAGGAAAAACAACCAGTCGGATCTAAAGGAGGAGAAGGGGGTTCTGGAGATGGCCTGTATTGCTACAGTATACAGTGCCACAAAAAAACACTAAACAAAACAAATTAAAAAGCCAACTACCTGTGCTATTCCTTCTTATTTACAAACGTGAAACGCTGATATACACGTGGCAGAGTTGTGATGTTGGAAGAGGCATATTAATGTGAAACATCACAGAAACACAATATGGATAATATCATATAATCTACGTATAATATAAAGATCAGTGAGTGGAAAGCAAGTGTGTAGCCAAATGGTGTTTATCATTGAGCTTTCGCAGTTTTCGTCACATATGTTTGTGATACCATGAATAGATAAGTAACAGAAATTTATATTTTTTCATAATTTTCAAATCAGATGTAGTTATTGGGGTTTATGGATCACAATATATAATCAGGTTTGTTTAGATTGCATCAATGTTATGTTTCTGAATGCATGACACGTGAAACGCATGCACTTGAAGACAGCATTAAATTCTTAGTTATGACTACCGAACAGACATTTGGAAGTTTAATTTAAGTGAAAAGTTCTGAACCTCAAAATGTGTAAATATAGGGCTGTTTAAAAACTTTACTTGCATTTTTACAACACTGTAAGTGTGTCCCATCAGGTAACAGAGGGAATGCATCATGCAAGTAGACGAGTGGTCCAAGTGCAATGACCACAAGTGTGGTATTGGGACGGGCCCTGACAGTAGATGCATCTCAGTTTGCGTACTATTCTATGCTATTTTGTAGTATGCATAGTGTGAGTAAGTGTGTACACACTGAAAATTCCAAAAAAGAATAAACAGAGCAATTCCAAGAGGTGCATGGGCCCTAAAAACTAAAAAGTGTTCTTCAAATACCGGATGGTGCACTTAATTAACCAAAAAAAACAAAGTGTGCACCAGACGGTAGAGCAGCGATTTTCAAACTGAAGCCAGGGTTCAAACAATGTAAAAATAAATTAAATAATAAAAAGACTAAAATAAATACATATTTGATTAAACTAAATAAGAACATAAATGGGTAATTAGTAAATAAATATCAAAAAAGTACAGTACTACAATCAGTAACAATCTAAAGCATAATAATGTAAAAATAATATTGAATGAAATTTTCACTATACAAATTAGGTCTTTATGCAAGAAACTATATAGAGACCTTTTAAATATTAGGATGAGGGACCCTAAGACTATCATATTTGGGGGTCTGTGGCATCTAAAAGATTGAAAACCCCTGCTTGGTGCATAGTACATCATTTGGGACACAGCTCATATTTTCTCCAATATGATGCATAAAAATGATACACAAAATACGATTCAGTCACACATATGTTTCCTTTAATAAGAGAATCTTTGTTCACACAAATCCACCAGAAATAGCAAGCCATTCTGGTTTCCTTGGTATACTCGTTGCAGCATACTATTTGGAGCACACTAATTCTAATCTCGGATACTATTGAGGGTGGAGGGTATGCGAACTGGGACACATAGATAATACATCGCCAAGCAACGCCCTTTAGCCGTTACTAAATGACTACAGTTTAACACGACTACTCATGTTTTATTACTTAAATAAATTACTTATGGAGGAAAATGACATTGTGTGCTTAGGACAACATTTGTGTTAGAGCGTTTAGGTTACTGTAATAGTGGGGAAAGCCCTATATCGTACTGAGGTAAATGTCACTAACGTTATAAGTTGTCGTATTTTGGCGTTCTACATCAGAATTACATGTATTGTCTTAAACCTATGTGGTTTCCATCTTGAATTGTAACATGAATCCTTCGGACAGGTCAATAGCTGCCTGCCACACGCCAGTGAGAGATTCATCTCCCCCTAATACTAGCCTGTCTGTGCTATGCTAACGCGTCAAACACCAGAGACACACAAAACTGTGTGCCTCTCATTATACACGACATATACATTTACAATAACAACATTAAAGAGTTGTGTATAAGCTTCGTTAACGTCAACGCAAATCGATCGGCCGTTAAATTCAGTATTTGTGGCAATATTTGATTCTGCTCATAACGGGCTTAGAGCATGTTTACATCAACCGGGAAAACACGATATGTGATTTAACACGACTAAATACTTAATTTACTTGAATAAACACAACAAGAGGCTTTTATTATTAGCGTGTTGCTATCTGACAAGCCTGTTTTGGCCGAACGTTATCCAATCCCAGGCGAGCCGAGTTAGCGTTAGTTAACTTTGGTGTTAAGCTAATTAAATTCACGTCTTATCGCAATCTAAATTAAACGGATATAATAAATGCCTACCTCCTGCTCGGATTCCCCTTGTTCGGACAAACCGATTTCGCTGGGCAGCTCTGCCAGGTCCGTGACCCGAATTAGTCCATCGTGAAGGAAAATAGTCTCTTCCTTCACTGACAGCCACTGGGAGGAATCCACAGCACCTGATCCCATCTCTTTCTCTCCTCCGAGGAAAAAGGGCAAAGTGGTCAAACATCAAATTCAACGCGCGACGGGATCAGATTCAGCGCGAGCCGGCGACAGATATCCGCATCATCACTGAGCGCTCGCGCAGATGATGTACGACGCCCATGCGATGCGATGCGATGCGAGGCCTCGCTGCGGATCGATACGCTAGCCTCTCAGCTCAGCAGGGTCCAGTGTTCTCGGAAATCGGTGGGCGTGCCACAGGGACAGATTTCGCTCTTTACAAAACTTGACACAATTGCGCAGCTCTCGCGCACTTGCTCTGCGCCGACTGCAACCGAATTAACGGCGGTTCAGAAAGCATTCCCAGCTGTCAGTCAGACGCCATGCTAAGCCAGTTACACTGCAGTGTAAGATAAACACTGGATTCAATGAAGTGCGTCCAATGATTTATAATGAATTTAAAACCATAAACAAATCTCTTCCATCTTTATTTGACCCTCTAACTCTAGCACTCTATTCTAATTCTATTCTTTAAAAAATACTTGCCCCTTTTAGACTTGCACTCTATTAATTTACTAACTGCTTGTTTTCTTTTCAAAAAACCTTGCTACATGTACTGCGTTAAGCTAACTGAGACTTGTTATAGCGCTTGCATATCTTTGCTCTCTTGTTGATTTTGATTGCTTCCATTGTTCTCATTTGTAAGTCGCTTTGGATAAAAGCGTCTGCTAAATGACTAAATGTAAATGTAAAACCCAACAGGTGAAATCCAAAGCATAATTTGCTTCCCTTAAACCCTAAGTACTGTATACTTCAGTTTTTAGTCATACACTAGTGTATGCATACAGTGAGCATGATGCCCAAAGTACTGCATACTTCATTTTTTTATGTGCATACTAAGGAATGCTTACCAATACAGCACACATTTTTATATGCAATGCTAGCATGCGTACAGTGTGCATGAAGACCAAATTACAGTATACTTTGGTTTGTGTACAATGCACATAAAGACCAAAGTATACTCAGGTTGTATGGCTATGCTAGGGTAAGTTTAGGCTTACAGTGCACTTGAAGCCCAAGGTTTAATTCAGTTTGTATGCATAGGCTAGGGCATACATACAGTGCGTGTGATGCCCAAAGTACTGTATACTTAGGTTTTACATGCACGTTAGGCTATGCATACTTTGCTTGTAAAGTTCAAAGTACTGCATACTTCAGTTTTTATGTGTGTACTAGGGTATGCTGTTTTTTATATGCAATGCTAGGGCATGCATACAGTGTGCATGAAGCCCAAATTACGGTATACTTTGGTTTTGTGCTTACATTAGGGTATGTGTACAGTGCACTTGAAGCCCAAAGTTTAATTCAGTTAGTACGCGTAAGCTAGGGCATACATACAGTGAGCATGATGCCCAAAGTACTGCATACTTCATTTTTATGTGCATACTAGGGTATGCTTACCATACAGTACACTATTTTTTAATATGCAATGCTAGCATGTGTACAGTGTGCATGAAGTCCAGATTACTGTGTGCTTTGGTTTTGCGCGTACACTAGGATATGTGTACAGTGCACATAAAGCCCAAAGTATACTTAGGTTTTATGGCTATGCTAGGGCAATTTTAGGCTTACAGTGCACTTGAATGCCAGAGTATACTTTGTTTTACAAGTACGCTAGGGTATGCATACAGTGCTCGTAAAGCCCAAAGTACTGCATACTAGTTTATGCTTACCATACAGCGCACACTTTTTATATGCAATGCTAGGACATGTGTACAGTGTGCATGAAGTCCAAATTACTGTATACTTTGGTTTTGCGCGTAAGCTCCACGCCATGTTGTGTACAGTGCACATAAAGCCCCAGTATACTTAGGTTTTATGGCTATGTTAGGGCAAGTTTAGGCTTACAGTGCAAGGTTTAATTCAGTTTGTATGTATAAGCTAGGGCATACATACAGTGCATGTGACGCCCAAAGTACTGTATACTAAGGTTGTACAAGTACGCTAGGGTATGCATACAGTGCTCGTAAAGCCCAAAGTACTGCATACTAGTTTATGCTTACCATACAGCGCACACTTTTTATATGCAATGCTAGCATGTGTACAGTGTGCATGAAGTCCAAATTACTGTATACTTTGGTTTTGCGCGTACGCTCCACGCCATGTTGTGTACAGTGCACATAAAGCCCAAGTATACTTAGGTTTTATGTTAGGACAAGTTTAGGCTTACAGTGCAAGGTTTAATTCAGTTTGTATGTATAAGCTAGGGCATACATACAGTGCATGTGACGCCCAAAGTACTGTATACTAAGGTTGTACAAGTACGCTAGGGTATGCATACAGTGCTCGTAAAGCCCAAAGTACTGCATACTTATGTTTATACTAGGGTATGCTTACCATACAGCACGTATGTTTTTATATGCAATAGGGCATGTTTGCATGAAGCCCAAATTACTGTATACTTTGTTTTTGCGCGTACACTAGGGTATGTGTACAGTGCACATAAAGCCCAAAGTATACTTGTGTTTTATGGCTAAGGCACGTGTAGGCCTACAGTGCACTTGAAGCCCAGAGTATACTTTGTTTTTTTATGCGTACTCTATGCCATGTCATGTGTACAGTGCACATGAAGCTCAAACCATACCTCGGTTTTTAAGCATACACTAGACTAGGGTAGGTGTACAGTGCACTTGAAGCCCAAAGTTAAATTCAGTTTTTACGCGTAAGCTAGGGCATACATACAGTGCTTGTGACGCCCAAAGTACTGTATACTTAGGTTTTCCATGTACGCTAGGGTATGCATACAGTGCTCGTAAAGCTGCATAAGCTGCATATGTGTACAGAGCATGTGAAGCCTAAAGTATACTTTGGTTTTCATGTGTATGCTGAGGTATGCATACAGTGCACATGAAGTCTAAAGCACACTGCTTTTTTACGCATATGCTAGGGCATACATACACTGCCGAAATTATACTTCGGTATATTTGCATATGCTAGTGTGCATGAAGCCTTAAGTACTGTATACTTCGGCTTTATGTGTACGCTGGGTTATGCGTACAGTGCACTTGAAACTTTTAATGCATACACTACTAGGCATGTGTAGAGTGCACTTGAACCCTAAAGTATACTGTACTTCTTTTGTTGCAAGTACAATATAGGTCATGCGAACTTGTATAAATGCCTAATGTATAAATAATACTTCAATTTTTACACATACAGTACGTGTGAAGACCAAAGTATACTCGGTTTTATGCGTATGCAAGGGTATGTGTATAGTGCACATGCAGCCCAAAGTAGTCTACTGTATATCTTGGTTTTTATGTGTCCGCTAGGGCATGATTACAGTGTGCATGAAGCCAATTTTTGGGCATGTCATCATCTAGTGAGATGCAGTGGGATATGAACTGGGATGTAAGCAATTGCAAGGGTCCAAGGGGTTGCTGGTTAGCATGGCCTCATTAGCCCCTGCTGGTAGATGCTGTAACTGCAACATGTGACTGCAAGCAAAGTGCATCTTTCTGGGTTGACTCCGATTTCAAAACTCTGAAGAGGTTGAACTAGTGCTTATTCTGCCTCTCAAGAAATGCAAAAAATCTTATTTTGACCCTTTTATAATATTCAACATATTTTTACTCAAATATTTTACTTGAAAATGACACAGTTCTCTGAAATCTCCAGTTTCATGGCAACACAGCTTAAAAACCATGGCCGATAGGAGAAACATATAAAATATTAATCTCATACTTTCAAAAAAAAAAATGGTACAAAAGCTGTCGCTGGGGCAGTACCTTTTCAAAAGGTACACTTTTGTATCTTTTAGGTACTAATATGTACTTTTAAGGTACCAATATGGATCCAATATGGAAAAGGAATATGCACATGTTCTTTTTTTCTGCACCATACAGTTGAAAAAAAAAATCATGAGGTAATATTTAAATATGAAATATTATATTTTATCAGTCAAGTAGAGCAGAGATTTGAGTACCAACAACTGGAGTTGCATCAGGCGTGTGAACAACAGGTTGAATACAAAGAAAGTAAAAGACTGAGCTGTAAATATATTGTTAGTCTTATTCAGAAGTCAATCCAAATTTCCATTTGTATTGGTGTTCTAAATAATGTCTGATAATTTATTACTATACTGTGCTACTGGAAATAATTTTCCCCTTTTTGCTGACATGCTATGACTGAAAACATTTATTGTTGAGACTTAAAATGAAAAGTATTTTGATTAGACACATTAAACACACAATCGTTTAATACCACACAATACTTGAAGGGATTGTCCAACCAAAATTTAAGTTTTAGTTTTTTTCATAATAGTGGCTTTGTGGAAGTGTGAGCATTATGCGTGACCGTTTGATTTGGGGGCATTAAAAATTGAGAGGAAAAATACATTTTTTATTTTACTTAATTTGCAATTAGGTTGCAGGTCTTTTTGGGGAGGATCATTATCATTGAGAACATTTTGACTGGACAAAAAAAAAAAAAAAGTCCTACCTGAAGGAAAACACACATAGACCAAAAGCAACAAAACTATACAAGAGCATTTAATGAGTTATGAAACCATTAGAAACCAAAACGGACATTTTTCCAGTTCAGTCAGTTATTTTAATATTTTTAAATACTATTGGTCTGCAGTTTGTTACTATTAAAAATGTTTGATTTTAAAGAGATTTCTGTTGACATTCTGTAAGTTAAAAAAAAAAATGTTGATTTTGATGTTGGGCCGCTATTTGATGCAAAATCTGGGTCCTGAAGCAAACCACTGGAAAGCCACCAGACTAATTGAAAGTCTCAGCAAGAAGAACCACGGTTGACAAGACAGATTTTTCTTGGACTTTTTGACATGCATGGAATGGGTTTGCTAAATCAAATTAAGTTTGATTGGTTTAAAAGCTGAAAAAGATGATGTTGATGATTTTGAGGCTGTAATACATTTTGTGAGCTCATTCTACAGCAGTAAAGGAATGAAGCTGATCACTGAATGCAATACTGCGGTGTTATCATCATGCTGTCTTTCAGAAAATCCATCTGGCGAGAAGTTCAAATGAAGAAAGTGTTTATCCTGCTGTCTGAGTAATACCAAGCATACCGCAGTAAATTGCAGCAGCACTTATTTCCTGACACTTCAGGCGAGGATTATGCTCATAGTAGTCGAGTTTATGCCAAGTGTCTGTCAGACAGCATATCAAAAGTATCACATATTTTAGCAGAAGGAATTGCTGCAAGGCTGTTTAATGTTACCTCAACTGGTTTTTGGAGAAGTGACAGCAATATGAGCATCTTAGATGTTTCAGAAATGTCTGTCCCTGTGTAATACTATTAATACAAATTTGATTTATTCATGCTTCATATCAACTTTTATAACAGTGGTCTGTAATAATTTCATTAAATACGAGCACTTTTGGTCCTAACACAACATCAGTTGAATTTTATAGTATATTAATATTCTAGGTTTCTACAATTAGGCCTAGGAACTATATTACTTGGCTGATTGTGATTATTATTATCATTATTATTTATAATATATTGTGGGTGAGAATATATATTTTTTATTATGAGGACAAAGTGTGAGCAAATGAATTAATTAATGAATTAAAATGTGTAACATTTTTACAAATGCATTAAACATTCATGTCAAGTTAACGTGGCTCCAGCAGCTGCATGTACTTCATAGATTTATCAATCCATTGCAGAAATGGTAATTAATTAATACTTGGCAAGCTGCATAATAAAAACGTGACATCCTTTCCCTGACTTGGCGTTTATGATAAATGCCCTTTTCTTAAGCACACATTTCAACCTTTCAGATAAGATCACGTTCATTATGTACTTGACTCTTTTATTACATTCATTTTTTTTTTTACCCAAGTCTGATAACAAAAATATAATTATATTGACATTTTAGGAGGATACAACTATTATTTTAAATTAGGATTATGTGCCTCTGGGTCTGAGACCAACAAACTAAAACACTGCTAGAGAAAATAAGCATGCAATTTTTTGGACTTAAATGCTTTTTTAGGACTAATTATTAACAGGACTAATTAAATCATTTTTTACTCTAGATTTACAACATGTATTTTGATGTCATCTGCTGGTGGAATCCACAAACTGCAAATTCTGTTTAGACTTGTGGAAAGAATAGACATGGTTCTCAGACATGATGCACAACAAACTTTTTTCCTCACGAAAATAGCAAAATGAGGTTTTGTGTCCGTTCACTACAAGGACCTTCCATATCTGTTCATAAACACAGTTTAAACGCAACATGAGTATATTTTGAATATATTGCCACATTTGTTTTTATTTATTTAACATTTTCCTCATTATTACCACTCCAAACAATGCATACTTGCATAGTGAATTTTAAAATGCAAAAATAAAAAATGCTGGAGAGTATTTGTTGCAGTGAATGGGTGCCGTCAGAATGAGAGTCCAAACAGCTTATTAAAAACATCACAGTAATCCACACCACTCCAGTCCGTCAGTTAATGTCTTGAGAAGTGAAAAACTGTGTGTTTGTAAGAAACAAATGCATCATTAAGACGTTTTTAACTTCAAAACATTGCTTCTGGCTAAAATAGGAGACCGTAATCCATAATAACACTTCCCAGGGAAAAAAGTGGTCTGGACTGAATCTGGAGAGAAATCTGCACAGATCAAGCACCCTTTACAAGTAAAAACAGTCTGAAACAGATCTAAAGAAATATATATATATTGATGTGAGAGACAACAGGAGATGGACTTTTTAACTGGAGGGAGAGTTATTATGGATTATGGACTCATATTTTAGCCAGAAGCAACGTTTTGAAGATAAAAATATCTTAATGATGGATTTGTTTCTTACAAACACGCAGTGTTAACTGATGGACTGGAGTGGTGTGGATTACTTGTGGATTATTGAGATGTTTTTATCAGCTGTTTGGACTCTCATTCTGACGGCACCCATTCACTGCAGAGCATCCATTGCTGAGACACTGATGCAGTGCTACATTTCTTCAAATCTGATGAAGAAACAAACTCATCCTAATCTTGGATGGCCTGAGGGTGTGTACATTTTCAGCAAATTTTCATTTTTGGATGAACTATTCCTTTAAGTCTTTTAATCTTTGCAGCTGAACTGCAAACTAGCTTCATATTATGAGTGCAGTATTCTCAGCTGTAAATTGATGTGTGTAATTTATTGCTTGCGTCATTGTTCAATATCTTAAATTTTAAGAGAATGCTTGCATTGTTGCTTTCAGAATGCTTTGTTTAGCTGGTGTGACAGTCAGTGTTACCTGACAATATATGCCATGCCAGGTTTTTGTCTTCACTAAACTACCATAAACAACAATCACAGAATTACATACAGTACATTAATGTATTTCTATAAAGTATTCTGTAATTTCACAGTTTACCTAAAAGTCTTTTGTTGTAGCAGCTGTTAGATTATTGGTATACTGGTAATATTACTGAGCTAATATATTCTTAAATGCCTCATTTTAAAATACTCTGTTAGTGAGACCCAAATCTGGGCCGTGGTTCAAATGCAGCCCTACAAGTTTAGCAGTGTCGCCCACCACCGTCTGGACTTTTTCTTGTTTTAGGAATGTTTAAATTGTGCCGATACAATAAAACTTACATTCACTTTAACATAATTTTTAATTGGTAAACTAAGTCCAGAAGCAATTACAATTAATTGAGTCATTTGCTTGTTATTAATCACAGCATTATAGCATGCGAATGCGTGTATGTGCATATACTGAGGTTGTTGGTAACTATACATTTAAAAACATATGAAATATCATTGCTTAGTATAATTTTTAAAATTTTATTAATTGGCACCTGCTTAAACAACAAAAGTCACTACAGTCTGTGCGTATTAAAAGAGCAAGGCTTGATAATTGTGACTTTGTGGCTTTATGCATATTTAAAAAAAAACGTCTCAGGTTACTTATGTAACCATGGTTCCCTGAGCAGGGAACGAGACACTGCGTCCTCTAGGGGTCGCTATGAAGAAACCTAGAGGACGCAGTTCGAAGTTCCCACGAGACACTGCGTCCTCTAGGGGTCGCTATGAAGAAACCTAGAGGACGCAGTTCGAAGTTCCCATGAAAGGGAACGTCTCAGGTTACTTATGTAACCATGGTTCCCTGAGTAGGGAACGAGACACTGCGTCCTCTAGGTTTCTTCATAGCGACCCCTAGAGGACGCAGTTCGAAGTTCCCATGAAAGGGAATCTATTTTTCATGCTTTAAAGAATTGTCTCTTCGCTCATCATTGTTTTGGGGATTTAATTCGTTTTTCCTTCTTTTTCTTTTTCTTTTTACCTCTTTTTCTCTTATTTTGAAGTGTCCTTGCTCCTGATTTAGTTACAGACATGTGTTTGGACTGAGTGGCCTTGTGCACTGAGAGTAATTTCGTATTAGATGAGGTTGAAGGTGAGTGAGTGACACTTGCTTTTGGAGTCCCGTGAGTGCTTTGAAGAGTAGTTTCCATTCTGAACTTCTGAATAATCATTTTCTTCTCTTTGGATGCCTTCCTTTGGGAAACGAGTGACTGCTTTCTTCCTTTTCGATGTCCATTTGTTTGTAGTTTCTTCTGTTTTTCAATTCGGCTCACCAACTTTTGACTTGAAAGCTGAAACGTTTCCCCTTTTGCGTAGTCCACTGGAGCGCAGGTATTTCGGCCCTTTGTCAGTTGAATTCGTTTCGATTTAGAGGTTCTTTGTTTGCCGCTGTGTGACCGTTTGATTGGCGCTTCATTGCATGAAAGGTCAACGGTGCCGCCGTTCTCATTAGTCAGACTGGTAGAATTGTACAGTGTTGAATCTTTCCATTCTGCCACAGGAGCAATCTCAACCATTGTGCACCTGCAGAGAGAGATTGAAGAACTCATTACAGCACAAATGCATCGAGGTGTATCTATAGACAAAATAAAACATATTGCTGTCAACGTTTTTGTAAAAACATATTCAGAATAGATTAGAAAATGGGTGGAGTAACAAGACCAGGGTTTTCAAGCAGTTCTTAGGATTATTTCTTTAGACTTTTTGCCAGAAAGAACAAAGAAGAATCTTGGTAAATTACTATAAAATTGTTGGATAGACACAAGCTATAGCTACACTGTAAAACAAATTCCGTAAAATTTACGTAAAAAAACTGGCAGCTGTGGTTGCCGGAATTTTACAGTAAAAAATATGGTAGCAACGTTTTAGGTTTTACGGTTTTAACTTAAATTTATAGTTAAATACCGTAATTTCATTAACTGATATAATGTTAATATACCAAGTTTATTGAAGTACTGAAATCTGTTTTGTACTTTTGTAATACACTGATAACCACCAAATGCATGTGGTGATGAGAAAGTCACATGATGAACTAAAGCCTATCACAAGCAGCTTTTAAATATTAACATATATAGAAGGTGCACTGTGTCGTTCACACAAACACTAAACACCATCATGGTAACACACATGAAACTGAAATAATGCAATAAACATTCATTTAACAACATTAGGTGTAACACACAACCCTAATATACAAAACTGATAAAGAAAAAACTAAGAAGAAACATAGTTATTTCAACAAAAAAACATCACATTTGAAATGTAACGCAGGGAATTCTGGGAATGTCAGTTTACAGTTATTCACTGTAAATTATACAGTTTTTTTCACTTCCAAAAATGGTCCAATACATGTAATATCCAATACAGTTTTTCACCGTATATAGAAGGGGAATTTACCGTTAACCATTTAACAGGTTTTTACTGTAATATTTTTAGACTTTTACCGTTAAATTCACGGTCATTTTTTACAGTGTACCCATTTTTATTTTCTTTAAGATACTAGTCGCACATAAGCACCAAAATACCAGTAACTTATGTGATGTCAGTCATCTGGAATGAGCTTTTCTTTTTTGATTCCCAGTGACAAGCATAAGGGCTCGACCACACATAAAGAAAATCGCAAGACGGCTAACCATTTAACAGGTTTTTACTGTAATATTTTTACAGTCTTTTACCGTTAAATTCACGGTCATTTTTTACAGTGTACCCATTTTTATTTTCTTTAAGATACTAGTCGCACATAAGCACCAAAATACCAGTAACTTATGTGATGTCAGTCATCTGGAATGAGCTTTTCTTTTTTGATTCCCAGTGACAAGCATAAGGGCTCGACCACACATAAAGAAAATCGCAAGACGGCCCACAATAGCTGGATAATAATATCCAACTGCAGAGCTGCGGTGCTGATGAATAGAAAAGACGGCAAAGTCTTGAGACGTGTTTTTAAATTCGCTGTGCTCATGCATGAGACGCTGAAAAAACTGCAAGATACAAGCACCAGCAGCAGTCAAACATAAACATATTCATCTAGCACATATTTATACAGAAAAACAATGCAAAACAAAAACAAAAAAAGCAAGATGGATGGCAGTGGAATGGGGGAGAATGCAAGATGCATTTTTGATGCACATTTTAAAAACATGTCACTACAAAATGTTTTTCCTCTACATTTCAAATCATTATTTTGCCATTTTAAGAGCATTTAATAATAAACAATGTTCTAATTAGGAAAATTATTTAGAGGTGATTTCTGGCGTGGATGGACAGGACAGAGACACCATAATAGTGACTTTGTTTTCTGCTCATGATCAGAATGTTTTGATTATTCGATTGCTGTTTATTGTCAGTAGATTATTATAAAAACTATTTAGCTGTTCAGGATCTTTTTTTTTTACAAAGTACTACTGCTGTCCAAATGGAAATGTGTAACTTTTCCGAAAAAAGTGTTGTTTGGACCTCCGCTGGGATACAAAATAAAAACAAAATATGGCATAACAAAAAAATGGACACATTTATACACAGAATCTGAAAATTTTACATTTGTAAACTTGCAAATAACATATCTGTACATTCATTTAAACAATTACATGTTTTTTCCCTCAGTATATTTCTACTTTTGTACATAGTGCATTATTTAATTTTCTGATTTTATTATATTAGTGTTATATTCCATCTCTACTGTATAATTCCTATGTATGTCTGCACTATCATGTATGTTTGCACTATGAGGCTTCAACTTCTCATCCCACAAAACTGCCGGAATTTATTTATCAGTATTTCTCAAAATTGAGTTGTGTCTAATTTATTATGTCTAATAAAATGATGCAAAAGCCCAATTTTTAATAAAACATAATTAATAATTGCTTGGGAAACGTAACCTCTGCATGGCAATTTGACAGTGACTTTCTCCGCAGGACTCAACACGACTTGCTTGAGGTGAGCCATAGCCTTGACTTGTCTTGTTTAATTTTGTGCATTGCAACTTGAGACTTGACTCAAGGATTTATTTGCTTATGACCTGTATATAAGTAACTTACTCCCAACCCGGCACAATGTTATTATAGACAGGACTGGATTTACCTCTTTTCGTGACATAGGCAAAACAAATTTTTGGGCCCCCCTTCCCTATTAATATAATAGGCCTAATATTACCACCACCCAAGCAAACAGAAATATTTCTTAATCAGTGAAACCGTTAGTCTTAATTTG
>NW_015632728.1:60802-80958 GCF_001515625.1 Sinocyclocheilus rhinocerous
AGAGAGAGAGAGAGAGAGAGAGATTAAGTGTGTGTGAATACCTGCGTCTATGCGTCTCAGTATTCAGCAGCAGCGTCTACTAATAGCGAATCTTTAAGTTTAACTGCTTCAAGAACCTAGCTACTGAGAAATGTCATGTAGCTTTTCAGCTGCGAAACTATTTTATCGATAAATTTGCGGGGCAGCGCTGACAACAAGTTTCTGTCCGCGTCTCAGCATGTGTGCATGTCTGTAACTACTGTCTGTGTGCGTCTGTGGGAGAGAACGGGAGAAGGAAAGCGTGTTTTCGGTACATAAAAAAGGTGGAAGACATGGAAATAGTTTGTCATTTTTACCCTATTATTTGTTATATTTATTTTTACAATGTCTTCTGGGGTTTTGGTTCTTTTACTGTTGTAGATATCCAATAGTATAACAAAAATATTACATATCTCTTTATTGTGTTTGGGCCTCCCCTGGACGAGCAAGCATAGGCACGTGCCTAGAATGCCTATATGCGTAAATCCGGCCCTGATTATAGAGAAACGCATTCTACCAGCAGCAGTAAAATTCAACACCATGATTATCAAAGAATGTCCAAACAAATATAAGCAAATCAATGAATCTAGTAAAATTGTTACATGATACACAGTTAATACAGAAACTGGAAGAGGCTGAAAATTGAACACTTTTATATATGAGTGAGGGATCAATGATTCTGTAAATGTTGAAAACACCTGGTCTATGACTATGAGCATATTAAAACCTTATAATGATGCCATGCAAATGATTCTATGGAAAAAAAGGATGTCAGTGTAGACCTTGCATAATTACAAATGATGTGAATTATGTAATTGTATACAATTATGATGCAAGCGGAAAAAGCCATGAAGCATAATTTCTGGAATGCATGAGTTCATTTCTTGCACTCACAATCCAAACCAGTTGTACTGTGTGCATTGCCTCCTTTGGATCAGCTCAAAGCAGCGGAGCTTCAGGACGTTGAAGAAACTGTAGCCCACCATGTTGGAGATGGTGTCATTACCGTTGAGAAGGCATTGTTTAAATCTAACAGAGACGAGACAGGAAGATACAAGACAGAAATAAACATGATTTGCAATATAGTGTCAAAATCTGTCCCTTTTGTGTCTCAATGTCAGCTAAACTTTCCATTGAACACAATGTATTTGCATTCATGCATTCAGAACTTCAAATCTATTACCACAACTAAAACTAAAAAAAGAATTTGTTAATTTAATTCAACTTTTTTAAAGTTGCAAACATTATTTTGATGAGTTCTGTTGACATATTAATGTTGATTATTACCATAGCTTAATATTGTGTGTAATTGAAACTGAAATTTCTGAAGCTGTAACTTAATTCAAAACTTTTTTATGATTGAAAAACGTGTTTATGTAGAAATTAAGTCCCTTATTATTAACATAATTACATTATACGTTGTCATAACTCAAAAACATTGATGCAAACTTGCTTTTTTCTTTGTTTGAGCCTAAACATTTGTCTTTAGAGTGTTCCACATCACAAGAAAGGCCTTAAAATTTCATGCTTTCCCACTGAAATGTGGGCAAAGATAAATTCTTTACCTCGCACGCAGTAGGCTACAATGTTTTACAGATAAAATGCACGGGATGAATAAACAGAAAACATGAGTTATGACAAAAGGATGAGTTATGACCCTAAAGAGTCTGCCCCGAGGAGCTAAAAATGCCTCTCATCTGTGGAATGTGAGACGGTGCTCACCTGCGGTCACAGTCACAGTGCGAGAGCGTGAACAGAGTGGGGTTGAACACACCGAAGTTCACAGAGAACGAGCGGATGATGTGCTCACAGTGATCGTGCTCTCGACAGCATCTGTCTGCATGCACAAACATACCTGCATGAGAGAACAACATCTAAATAATTAAATGCAATAATAACAAATATTAATTAATTACCCAGCTGAAAAATACAATAGAACCATCACAGAAAACTCTAATGGTTTCCACTACAATTCTGCTACAATTCCACTGAATTCAATGATGCCTTTAACTGAAAATTTAGTGTTTTGTCCTTTTGCATTATTGACACACTATTTTCCTATTTAGTACTGTAAACACAATCTATATTGTTAAAAGCGCTATAATAAATAAAGGTCACTTGACTACAAATACGTATATTATAAACATTACAAACCATCAACCTTTAACCATTAAAACCATTAAAAATGGTTTCCTGTAGTGTGTTTTGGGACATATTCCATTAGGATTTATTGGTTTTAACAAGCCACCAATAGAAGGTGACCAATTACCAGAAGAGACCCACGGGGTCCATTACAGTTTCCATTAAAACCAATACAAGTCCCATTATAACCAGCAAAACCTTTACAAATTTAGTGATGATGTCTATAGTTTTTTTTCAACAGGGTTCTGTGATAATATACAGTCAACTTGAATAAACAAATTGTTCATGAAATTGCAAGTGCAAAGCGCACAGCGATATTTTGCACAGAAACGGCCGTTCCTGACAGTCATGTAACTACTTTTATGACACACTCTGTAATCATATTGATTTACGTAACTGTAATTTTCAGGTTATGTTGCTGGACCTCCCGCATGTTTTCGTGAACGCCATGCATTCACAGATTTACAGTCGACCTCACCCACCCATGCACGCCCACTTTGGCGCAAAAATTGCATTTTGATTTATCGCTCTCAGGAAAATCGTAGCGAATAACGGCAATAAAGACGGATCTTGCTATTAATGAAGCTTGTAATTTTTATTTTCACGCCGATAACTTTCATATCGGTAAAAACTTTCCAATAGGCTTTATATATTATGTTATAAACGTGTGCATTGTCTTTACTGACCATTCTTACAAATGCTTCATCGTAAATCATTTTAATTCCATCAAAGATTTTGATAACAAATGACTGATGGATGCATGATTAATTTCGTACCAACAAAAATAGTTCACTAAATTTCTTTATAGCCTACATAATATACTAATATTTGAAAAAGCATACTCTACACCAAATGAACTGACCAATGGCTGCTTACAGATGCATGCACACCTACCCAACTGTTCATAGTCATTGGCGCTGGTGCCGCGTCCACACCAAAGCGTTCCCGGCAAAACCCATGCGCGTTTATGGCGACTTTTTGCTCTTGAATCCATCTGCTGGCCTGGATTTATGCGTTCTCTGTGCAAAGTGAAATTGACATGCATGTTCATTTCACACAGACTGGCATCTTCCAGCAGCGCGCTAAAGTTGAAGTGCATTGGTTTCTCATTGTCCCGAGCGCGCTCTTGACGGCAGACTGACCGATAACGCGTAACCAAAGACCCGTCGCTACTCATGAAACAACCTTCAAGGCGTTTATCTGATGTCCACTTGCTCCAGTAAAAGAGAGGAGATGCTGTAGTGTCCGGTGAGTGGATGAGAAAACTAACCTGAGAGCTCCCGCGTTCTGATTTGATGAGGAGACAAAATGGTGCAGGTTTCTGAATTGTTACCGCATTGCAACAGCATACCACTACTAAAAGATTAACAGCAAGAAGACTTCCCATTCGTGTATCTTGGAGATGCAGTGACATTGCTGCAGAGACGCGTGTTGACGCGTATTTGGAAGAGAGTCCCGCTCTATTCCAAACTCTATAGCCTACTAAACTAAGTTTTCTGGTTTAATTGACGCTGATGCACAACGCGAATAAACCGCATCAGTTTGTTTCAGTCCATGCATGAGAAGGGAATTGCTCTGTCAAATGAAAATGAAGGAGTAGCCTATTTTACCGGTTCTTTACAGTCTGTTCACATATGTCGAGTGAAATTTAGTGACATTGCTGCAGAGACGCGTGTTGACGCGTATTTGGAAGCTGAAGAGAGTCCCGCTCTATTCCAGACTCTATAGCCTACTAAACGAAGTTTTCTGGTTTAATTGACGCTGATGCACAACGCGAATAAACCGCATCAGTTTGTTTCAGTCCATGCATGAGAAGGGAATTGCTCTGTCAAATGAAAATGAAGGAGTAGCCTATTTTACCGGTTCTTTACAGTCTGTTCACATATGTCGAGTGAAATTTGTGTTGGCTACATGTTAAAACTTGTAAATGATGTGGAGCTGAAATGTCAGGAGTCACATGACTCGAAATCAACCATACTCCGTTTACCGAGGCTTTGCAATTCAATGACCCGATAAAAGTTCATCAAAATACCACAATTTAAAGTTATGTTAACGCATTGTTTCACTTCTTCATTACAGCAAATTTCTAAATAACTTGGCTGTTAGCAGTGTTGGGTAAGTTACTGTAATTAATTGCCAGCTACTAATTTTCAACAGTGTAATTAGATTACTGTATTAATTACTCCCTTAAAAGTATTGCATTACTTATTACTAATTACTTTCTAAATGATCCCATATAAACGTCAACAATACAATGAAACTGAAAGTTTTATTTTTATTTATTTAATTTTTTATAATTTATTCTTGGCCAACGTATTTAAAGGGAGAAGGATATATTAAAATTAATTTTAACATTAGATGTAAAATTTTGATGTTAAATCCACTATATATACTGTATATATGTGACCCTGGAGCACAAAACCAGTCATAAGGGTCAATTTTTCGAAATTGAGATTTATGCGTCATCTGAAAGCTGAATAAATAAGCTTTCCATTGATGTATGATTTGTTAGGATAGGACAATATTTGGCTGAGATACAATTATTTGAAAATCTGGAATCTGAGGGTGCAAAAAAATCTAAATATTGAGAAAATCATCTTTAAAGTTGTCCAAATGAAGTTCTTAGCAATGCATATTACTAATCAAAAATTAAGTTTTAATATATTTACGGTAGAAAATGTACAAAATATATTCATGGAACATGAGCTTTACTTAATATCCTAATGATTTTTGGCATAAAAGAAAAATCAATAATTTTGACCTTGGCTATTGCTACAAATATACCCCAGCGACTTAAGACTGCTTTTGTGCTGCAGGGTCACATATATCTCGGCTGGATCGTGCATGCACTCTTTTACTGGTGTACACATACTGTAGTAATGAACTGAACGGAATGCTAAAATCTCTTGTATGGTGTTAACGTTCTTCACTGCAGAAAGCATAACAAAAGCTCATGTCATCAGAAGCATCCATGCAAAGGACTCAAGAACAGCTTTTTCCCACTGGCCTTCAAGCTTCTCGAACGATCTGCTTGAAGAGCCTCCCCGTCACTGAGTAAGGAGTGACTCGTTCTCAGCAGGCTTGCCAGAATTTTCTACTCTTGTCTATTTTAATGTATATATTTCTTGCCTGTTCTATGACTGTGCACACTGACACTTTGAATCCATTTTATGCTTTTTTTTTTATACTATGAAAACCAACTGTGGTTCTACCTTTCTATCATGAAATAATGTAATTATTCATTACCTTGGTTAAACTGACACAGTGTGAAGTACTGTAAATATTTTGATCAAGCCAAGACCGGTGACATGATTGTGCATCGAAGCTTCTAGACAATTTATATTGTATCTGTTCTCCTAAATGGATGTTCCAACAGATTAAAGAGACTCAAAACCATTTTAAAAGGATATTGAAAAAGACTATATACAATATTTGATGTATTTAACACTTGATACATTAACACATCCACACATTACATGCTCATATATACGCAAAAAATACTTGCAAATGCACATTTTAACCTCTAGTCTCTCTCTCTCTCTCTCTCACACACACACACACACACACACACACACAAAAACACCTGTGCAAATGTTTTTTTTTGCTCCAAACTAAAGTGTGGTTTACAGAACTTTTCAGAAGATACCCATTACTGATGTTTTTATGATTTACTGACATAGGACTACAAGACCAGTCATCGCACGGGTATATTTTTATTTAGTAATATGCATTGCTAAGAACTTCATTTGGACAACTTTAAAGGCGATTTTCTCAATATTTAGATTTTTTTGCACCCTCAGATTCCAGATTTTCAAATAGTTGCATCTCGGCCAAATATTGTCCTATCCTAACAAACCATACATCAATGGAAAGCTTATTTATTCAGATTTTTTTTTTAAATGACCCTTTTGACTGGTTTTGTGGTCCAGGGTCGCATATGAATTTACATCATTAGTTAATATAATATGTTATTAGAGAATTAACTAATAACACTTATTGATTAGCCTACTTAATCTATGAATCATATAGATTGATCATTAGTTGCTAATGCATTAATCATTAATAAACGGTTTAGTTCTTCATGAGTTATTATACATGAACTCGTGATCATCTGTGCATTAGTTAAGCATGAATTAATGCATATTAGTGCACCCGTATTGTAAAGTGTTACCAATCTCACCACTGTCAGTGTACTGGGGTTTCCACAGCAAGGTAACACGGGCGTGTAATAAGTAAAGAGGGCTACAAGCAAAGCTCAGAGAAGGATTGTGCTCTCCTCATGTGCGCAGTCGCTGATTCCGCTCGCTACTGACCTCACTCCTATAGTCCGCATTGTTTGCAGTCGCCTTCCTTCATGAGTGGGCGGTTGTTATCAGGTAAGGATATTCGAAATAACATTTTCCTCACTTAGGCTTATTTCAAACATGTTTATTAACACAATGCATGCAAAAGGCATCATTTTCCAATCGACAAAGGTGATGAATCCTGTGGAGAACGCACGCATTCGGGTCTCAAACCTGATGAGTTTTGCCATTTATTTAATACAGAAAACCCTGCATGAAAAAAAAAGAATGGTGTCTTTTGATTTTACATCGGATGAGGTGATGGTCAGTAGCTACAAATGCATTCTGCCCCCAGTCATCCATGCACAGGCTATATGAAATGATATCGACATGATGGCTGAACAATGGTTGCTGTAAAAATATGAATCTATGTGAGCTTTAGGTGAGGAATATCTATCGCTGGTCGCATTCGTGTGTGCTGTAGGACTGTCTTTTAGAAGATAAGCCTAAGGTGTGTCATCTCAATGCGGGTTTTGCTTCTGCTTTACACTGAGAGAGGAGAGAGGCAAGGTGCGTTCCTCTAATGGTACAAAAGACGAGATCGCGAGCGCTTCGGCTCTTATTGCGCAGCAAGGCAGAGATCAAGATTGCTTTGTGCATTTTAGAGCTATTAATACTAGACTACAACAGTGGGAGTGTATGGCCAGGCACATGCTTTCAGGGGTATCCAAGTAAGTGTTTTCTGTAGAGATGTGACCTAGTTCCACTCATCACATATTTAGTCATTCTGCTTGTTTGCGGTGGAGTTTTGGAATGGGTTTCTCTGTATCGAGCCGCTTCAGTTTGATCATGCAGAATGATATTTGATGTATTTCCCTTGCAGAAGGAAATTGATGAAGGCGTGGATTCTTGCAGTCAAATGACTATACAAATTTTATTTGTAGCCTATGCTGAGATTTAATGAGATGACTGCTGTTGATAACAGATGTAAGGCGTCTACAGTAAAAAACATTTCAGGACAAAAAATCAAGAAATTATATTATGCGTCACTGTAGAGCAGTGATGTGGAAAGATATTGAGAAAAGGGTATTAAAATGTATGTGTCGCTATAGATTTGTATTTATTGATTGGTTGCATGCAAACTGTATTCTTATAGAGCAGTACAGTTTTGGCTTTTTGCTGTACTGTGTAATGTAATGGTTCTGTCTTGATTTGTTATATGGATTTTGGGACCTCTCACCTTGGGACAAAACAAAATGTGCTATTGGACATTAGGCCAACATGTATACTAAGTGAAGTATCTGACACATTTATACTCTGATATCTTTCATTGTGGTGGCAGATATACACTGTAATGCATTTAGTAGGCAAATTAAAAAAAAGGTTTTCTTTGCAGGAATGTACACTATGCACTTTAAATTTACCATGCCGGCAGAGCATGCAAATGTGAATGTGTTTGGACAGTTCGAATTTGTATAAGAACTCATGCAAATATTAGAACTTTTTTTTGTTGTTGTAGAGTTTAAATGAGATCTCTAGCCATACTAATCCACATATTATGCTGTACATACAGTCATTTTGCTATGGAGGAAGTGACCTTATTAAGCCCACACATTTTCCATGTGTTCTTCATACCTGAGTAGCTAGCTGAAGTAATAAATCAAAGATGAATTTCTCCATCTACATTGATTATCGATTAAAGCTTTAGTATTTGACATTTTTTTCAGCATCCAATTTGGGTTCAAATGTGACTGGCCACTATTATTTTAATGTCTTAGGTACTGGCTACTTTTCAGCAGGAATGTACACTATGCACTTGAAATTTACCATGCCGGCAGAGCATGCAAATGTGAATGTGTTTGGACAGTTCGAATTTGTATAAGAACTCATGCAAATATTATAACTTTTTTTTTTTTTGTAGAGTTTAAATGAGATCTCTAGCCATACTAATCCACATATTATGCTGTACATACAGTCATTTTGCTATGGAGGAAGTGACCTTATTAAGCCCACACATTTTCCATGTGTTCTTCATACCTGAGTAGCCCTATGAAGTAATAAATCAAAGATGAATTTCTCCATCTACATTGATTATCGATTAAAGCTTTAGTATTTGACATTTTTTTCAGCATCCAATTTGGGTTCAAATGTGACTGGCCACTATTATTTTAATGTCTTAGGTACTGGCTACTTTTCAGCTTTTAGCAGTTTAGAGGTGACAAATGGATTGTGTAAAGCACATGCATGGAATTTCGCATCACCTACATTCATAACTATATATGAACCTTTATTTAGTGCAACAAAATCAATGTAAACAGAAACTGGGACAGAACTATGTGTTAAAATATCAGTGAAAGTCAAGGACAGCGATGTGGACAAAATCAAATATTACAAATCAAATCATTTAATTTAACACCTTAAAAATGAGCAATGACTGTATGGACATATCTTTGGATAGGTTAATTTAGTTAGAGTGCATAATTGGCTCGTATTGTGATTTTGTGTGTGTGTGTGTGCCTTTATGTAGGCAGTGTTTGAATTTGCTGCTTGCAATTCATTTTTAGAACTTAGATAAGCACAGATAAGCCTTCTGCATTAAGAAGTGCTGTTTCTGCCAGCAAAATGTACGGTGACCGAGAAGTGCAAAGCAAATCACAATTCTGAAAACAAAATAACAAATTACAAACGCAAATGCAAGTCTAAAAAGCAAAAAAGCAATTCAGAAAACATAACAACAATTCAGAAAAAAAGTTCGGCAAAAGACAGGATCGAACCCGGGTCGATCGCATCAAAAAGCCAACTACACACACTTATCCATCTGCGCCACTGGAGCTGATGGTTTATAGCCACTTTTAACTAAATGTAAATAGACACCCCATATTTTTTATTCCAGAGTAAGGGCAATTCATACAATACATTTAAACTGAGCTACTTTTAATACCATCTCCGAACTTTCTACCACGACTTTGCTGTTCTTCGGCTGGTTCTTCTCTGTATACGTTGATTGACAGATGTCTCGTCCAGTCAGCGGTGAGTAATCCCAAACCAATGGCGCTGTCTCAAACTATACCTACCTCTTCCGGTTTGTCTGATTTGTCGTTGTGTTTTCTGACTTGTTATAATGTTTTCTGAATTGTTGTTGTGCTTTCTGAATTGTTATTTTGTTTTTTAGACTTGCATTTGCGTTTGTAATTTGTTATTTTGTTTTCAGAATTGTGATTTGCTTTGCACTTCTCTGTCACCATAAAAATGTGATTTCAACACAGTAAGCATCTCAAATAGTTCCTGCATTTCTGACAGACGTGAGTCTGTGGATAATATTACAGTGATAGAAACTCAATATCCACCACTGTACAGTGACATGAATAACTTAAGCTAATAAGTATGGTTACTGTTTATTGTTTCACTGTTTGCTGGGTTTTTTATGCTGTTGTTGTAATTGTCCTCACCCTTAGTTATTTGTGTATTTGTATATTTATATATGAACTGTTTCAGTGTCAAACGAATTACAGTTCAACATGATTTTAATCATTTTCGATAATGACAATATATATGCACTGGTTTCATTCCGTTCAGGCAAACAACCTGCAAAAGTAGATTTCACAATTAATTCAAAATAGTTCATTTAGAAGATGATTTTGTCTAAAATGTTCACTTCTAGCTATAAAGCGTCAGACATTTGCACAAGATATGGCTATAGTATGACCTGATGCCAATCCAAAACAAGTCAAGAGTAATGGTAAGCAAGACCAGCCCAACTAATTATTATAGAAGAGAAAGAAATGTAGGAATAAATACAAAAAAAAAATGAATGAAAAACGTCTAAATAAATGTGGGAATACATATATCTGGGAACAAAAAAAAAAAAAAAAAAAAAAAAAAAAAAAATAAAAATTATAAAAAACATGGTAAAAACCTCTGTGTTTGATTCCCAGGAAATACATGAACTAATCAAACGTACACATTTAATGCAATGCAACTGGTTTAGGATAAAAGCAACCACCAAGTGCATAAACACAATATGAATATTCGATTGCTTCATCATAATCGCAGGTGTGAAGCTCACCTGAGCGTTACATATGGCTGTGTCCGTCTCCACTCAGACCTGACAGCATCTGCGCATCTCCTGTATATATTATCAATATATAATATTAAAAATAAATAAAGGGGCAAAATAATACAAAAATAAATTCAGGATTAAATTTAATGAAAACTTAATTGTATTTGTTTTATCAAGCCACATGTTCCATTATTTATTTATTATTTTTTCTGCACTTTTGGTCCTCCATATAACACTAAACTAATGATTTTATTTATAGCAATTAATACTGATGAAGCAAAGTTGTTTGGGGTGAGTAGGTCTATCATGTTACATAAATTAGCCTACTTGTGAATTACTTTTCATACAGATTTAAGTTACAACCCCAAATGCATTAGTCTTCATTGTAGTGCCCTCTATTGGTGGTTTGGAGTAGCTCCATCACACAAATTTGAAGCCAGTCTAGGCAGTGATAAAATAATACATACGTTTCATAATCTTTTATTTGATTAAGTCTTTTTATTGAATTTGTTATAAAACACAAGACGACAGCGACCAGCATATACCCTTGCTTCTTGTTCAAATGTTAAGCATGCTACAAAAATTAATTGTATGATTACAGTTTTTTACGATTGCTTAAGCACAATTTTGAAAACAGGGCCCGGTTTGTCAAAACACTACACACAATTAACACAACCCTACACCAAAGTAGCACAACACTTCAGATCATTTGCAAAATGGAACACTTTTGTCAAAACTATACACAACTTTATAAAAACAATATTTTGTTACCATACGAAACACACATTTCATATGACTTTAATCTTTTTGAACCAGTTACACACTGCTGTTGCTAACCTAAAACACTTTTAGCAAGTCTAATTCTCAGTGATTAGAGTACTGTAAATGAAGTACACAGAGAAAGTGCAACTATACAATAGTTCACCAAACACTACACAAGACCAATGCTGCAGACTGACGAAAATATCATTGATTTCTCTCCATATACCCAAATCAGTCAACATGGAGAATCACAACAAAACATGTCCCAGTTGTCATGCTACTACAGTAGTGTGCATAACACTGTTAGCTCAGCAAACAACAGACAAACGTAAAATACTGTATCCAGTGCAGGTTACAATTACAGTAAATAACCATAAAAAATAATCTGAAAAAACTGACAATATTGTACAGAAAATACTACAGTAAACATACTATACATTATCTCTTCGCCTAGCTGGATCTGGCCAGAGAATTTCATCAACATCACAAGCAATATCCTCATTAGCAAGACAACGCGGGAAGAACCGTCTTGAATGTCGAATCCATCCTTGCACAGCTGCGGCGTCGACTTGGTCACAGGCGTCCTCCATGGCCTGAATGAGGGGTACCTGAGCCTGGGGCTGGAGATCGTAAACCTTCCACCGCCATGCAGAGAAAAACTCTTCGATAGGGTTTAGAAACGGAGAGTATGGTGGAAGGTATAGTACTGTCTTTTGCTAATTGTTGGAAAAGTTTAATTTTAGTGTGTAAGCAATCGTAAAAAACTGTAACGCACAGTATATATGTGTGTGTGTGTGTGTATTCACTGTTATTCATTCTTGCGTCACAGGTTCCAGTGATTTCACGATGACAGACGCGGTGATGGGCACGAAAGGTGTCCATGTGCAGTCTGGACCGTGTCTCGGTGCAGAGCTGACTGATGAGGAGAAGGAGATCATCAACAGCGTCATCGTCCGTGCCGAAAAAATGGAGGCAATGGAGCAAGAGAGGATTGGGTAGGAGAGAGATTATGGATGTTTATTGATTGTCATCGCCAACTTGTACAGTACAATACAATACAATACAATGTTTATTTAAATAGCACATTTGTGACCCTGGAGCACAAAACTAGTCATAAGGGTCCATTTTTTATCATCCGAATGCTGAATAAATAAGCTTTCCATTGATGTATGGTTTGTTAGGATCGGACAATATTTGGCTGAGAGACAACTATTTGAAAATCTGGAATCTGAGGGTGCAAAAAAATCTAAATATTGAGAAAATCATCTTTAAAGTTGTTCAAATGAAGTTCTTAGCAATGCATATTACTAATCAAAAATTAAGTTTTGATATATTTACGGTAGGACAATTACAAAATATCTTCATGGAACATGATCTTTACTTAATATCCTAATGATTTTTGGCATAAAAGAAACAATTATACTACAGTATTTATTTATTAAAGGTTACATTATTTTGAATATTTTGAAAGAAAGATTATGCGCAGAAGCATAAGCAACAGCAAGGACATGCCGATTATTTTGCTTATATTTACTATAGTGCCAATATAAGTGTAAGGCACTGTATATGTTAACATGACCAATATGCACTCTCTGTTTTATTGATGATAGACGTCTGGTGAATCGTCTGGACAACATGAAAAAAGCTGTTTGTGGGGACGGAGTGTCGCGCTGCCTTTTATGTGGAGAGCAGCTGGGAGCCGGAGGTGATAGATCAGTGGTTTGTGAGGACTGTAAAAAGGTGAGAAACTAATTCAAATACCGTATTGGCCCGAATATAAGACGACCGCGTTTTTTCAGATGTATTTCCAAGAAAAAAACATCGTCTTATATTCGGGTCAATACGGTAAAATGAACCAAAATAATATTATCTAAATGGAAGCTCATGTTTAGATCATTTGAATTCTTATGGGATTGCTATACATTTGGTACATGCAATAAAATAAATAACACAACAAAATGGAATTTGATTCTGAAACGTTAAAGGCACAATATGTAAGATTTTCATAATAAAATATCCAAAAACGACTTGCACAGCGTGATATATTTCATGCAGTTGTGTACTTACATTATCCCAAAAGTTCCCAAGGATTCATAAATCCAGAGAAATTCCAATTTGAAATAATAGCTCGTCTATCAATGACGTAACATCTGCACTATCCTCAGTTTCCGCTTGTAGAAACTATGGTAACACACAACACAAATGCTGAGTTAAACTAAATCCATTACGGCTGTCGTGAATAAAATGAAAAGTGTTGACCGCAGCATTAAATTTAGAACCGCTCAATGTTGCGCCATGATGTTTTACGTGTTTTTACAGTGTTGCGCATTTTAACCAATCACACACGAGTCCGTTGAGCTTATGAATGCAATGGCCAATCAGAGGCGTTCAGATGAGTTTTTGTTCACTGCACGCACTCGCCGACTGAATTCTCTCAGCATAAACAACAAAGTGCAGATGTACGTATGATGTAAGAGATTCATTCATCAAACCGTGTATGGACAGCTTTATTGATTATAAGGGGAGATTTTTAACTCGCGCTAGACATCAAGTCGGTCATAATGTTCTTCGACAATGAAAATGTTCTTTGCTCGCTTTCTCTGTATAATCTATTCGCTGTTTGAATAACTATGGAAGGTACAGGTAATAAAAAATTTAGCTTCATAGCGTCATCAAGCTTCGCCTTTGTTATTGTTTTGAAAATGCCACCTCTAGTGGCGAAAACTTTTAATGCACATCTTAAATAGTCGGCGATGCAGAAGCTCTATTCATCCGACTTGAAATACTGCATGGAAGTGTCACAGCTGTTTAGTTCATTCCGCTCACTATTTATAATACTGTTTTACTGTTTGTAATGAACTGATTTCATAACTACGTCCTGTTATTCCCCTCAGAACATGTGCACCAAGTGTGGAGTGCAGGCGAACGCTCGGCCGCGGTCTGTGTGGCTCTGCAAGATCTGCAGTGAGCAGAGAGAGGTGGGGGAATAACAAGCATCGCAAGAACGTGATCTGGAGTCTAACTGGCTGTAAATGTTGCTTGCGTATTTTTCTATTAAAGGTATGGAAGCGATCTGGAGCCTGGTTCTTCAAAGGTCTCCCTAAGCAGTTCTTGCCCTCACCGATGCCCATGTCCAGAGCCAGAGATCCCAGTCCTAAGAAGAGCCCTGCAGCTCCTCCAGCGGCTGTGCAATCTCAAGCACCGGCCGCAGGTGAGCTGGACAAACTGTGATTTGAACTTTTCCATCATCTACAGGTTACTGCCACATGTTACAACCCCAGAAAACTTAAAGGAATAGTTCACCCAAAATGAAAATGTGCTGAAAATGTACTGAAAATGTAACATGTAGATGAGTTTGTTTCTTCATCAGATTTTGGTGAGAAATGTAGCATTGCATCACTTGCTCACCAATGGATCCGAATGGGTGCCGTCAGAATGAGAGTCCAAACAGCTGATAAAAACATCACAATAATCCACAAGCAATCCACAGCACTCCAGTCCATCAGTTAATGTCTTGAGAAGCCAAAAGCTGTGTGTTTGTAAGAAACAAATCCATCTTTAAGACAATTTTAACTTTAAACCGTTGCTTCCAGGTAAAATACAACTCCATAATCCATAATAACGCTTTCTCCAGTGAAAAAGTCCATTCTCTGCTGTCCTCTCACATCAAAATCCCCACACATATTAGTTTAGAGCTGTTTTGGCTTGTAAACGGTGCTTGATCTGTGCAGATTTCTCTCCTGATTCAAACCAGACCACTTTATCACTGAAGGAAGTAATATTATGAATGAATAACTCATTCTAATATATTTATTAGAATAACTAAGCAATGGATTGAAGTTAAAATAATAATAAAAAAAAGCTAAATTTCCATTTTTGGGTGAACTATTCATCTACTTGTCACAATAAACTGGGAAAGTAATGCCACCAAAATTATTTTTAAAAAATATGCGGGCAAAATATCCCTGTAATTTATAAAATTATTTTTTTTTTTTACAGATGTAATATATTATGAAGGGATTATATACAATGTTGTTATACTGAATATTAGCACAATTGCAAATGTGGCATTGATTTTATACAACAGATACATATAAAAGGAGTATGTGACACTGAAGACTGGAGGAATGATGCTGAAAATTCAGCTCTGATCACAGAAATACATTACATTTTACAATATATTCACATAGAAAACAGTTATTTTAAATTCTAATAATATTCTCTTCTGCTCACCGAGGCTGCATTTGTTTGATATAAAAAATATATAATGAAACAAGTAATATTGTGAAATATTATTACAATTTAAAATAACTGTTTTCTATGTGAAATTATAGTAAAATATAATTTATTTCTGTGATCAAAGCTGAATTTGTATACGTATGAATGTGTATGCTTGTTATATAAGCTACAGATCCGACAGTGGATCCACCCAGGGCCGTTGCTAGTGGGGTATTATAGGGGCCCACGGCTGTGAAGGGCCCCCCGGCGATTTCAACCGACTGCCCGAGGCCAGCCTAAAAAGAAGCTCTGGACAGTTGACGGGCCATTGCTGCGCGTCGTCACGAAAGCTTATTATTTGCACGTGTTTTTAAGCCTTGCCAATTTAAACATTCAAGAGATTTTAAAGCATTCAAGCACAAGACACGAGAACTCAATTGAATACTCGCGTGCTGTGTTCGGTGCGCACGCATAAAGCTGACGCGCGAACACCGAACCGAGCTCTCCTTCGCGTCCTCCTGCGCCTGAACGAACAAATACACCTCGCCAGATTAAACATTCAAACACAAAAAGAAGTGAAAGAGCTTAATTCAGCACCACGTCTCACAGCCCTTGAACACCGAATTGAGTTTTGCCTCTTCTTGCTCTTGAACCGACATATACATACAAAATTAAGTCGAAATACCCATCTTGGTGAGTATCCTCGAAATACTGTCGGTTATGTCTTAAGTGAATGTGAACAGTGGAGAAAGAAATCGGATGTGTATCATTATATTGGATGCATTGTAGGCCTGGGCGATAAAACGGTATCGATATTTATCGACGGTACCCCTTCTTCGATAAAACATTTTTTCTATTGCTCTTTGTTTTAAAAAAAGGTATGAAAAATTTCAATAATTATCATACCGAACGATTTGAAACATTATATCATTGATAAATTGTTTTACTATATCGCCCAGCCCTAATGCATTGTCTCTTAAAGTGACCGCTCCTAATTTACCAGCTCGGGGTCCTTAATGTTAATCTAAAAAATTAAAAGAGAGAAAATCACTCGCTGCTCTTTACTGAATTACTTTGTAGTTTTAACAAGAATTAATCTATATTTAATTTATACAGTGAAGACTATGCAATAATGACATGTTACATTTGATTATCTGTGAACAGTGGAGAAAGAAATCGGATGTGTATCATTATATTGGATGCATTGTAGGCCTGGGCGATAAAACGGTATCGATATTTATCGACGGTACCCCTTCTTCGAAATGACATGTTACATTTGATTATCAAATGTCATCTACAAACTTGAAAAAACTTAAACATTGCTTAATTTGTACCTTTGTTCTATTTATTTATTTGTGCTATTTACACGATTTCAAACAGGGCCCACGCGTACAACCGGGGCCCCGCAAACCCCAGCTACGGCCCTGATTGCCCAAAAACCACCTGTGGCTCCAAAACCTGCTCACCTTCAGACTCACAGTTACTCAGAGGCGGATGGAGATGCGGGAAGCTCCCAGAATACCCCAGTGCTGATGAAGAAGACGGTGAACGTCCACGCGGCCAGACCAGTCCCATCAGGCACATTCCAGCCGGGTAACAACAAACATGCACACAGACAACAAACAAATAGTGTATTTCTTTATAGTATTGCATAAAAATATGCCTCAAGCATACATGCATTTTGTCTACTACAAGTGCACACAATACAATTTAGGACTATTGATTACAGTTTTTTTTACAGATTTTTTTCAACTGCTTACACACAAAATCTTGACTTGTCACACAATTTCTGAAAGCTGACACTCAAACAGCAGAAGCACACACCAAATCTGCAAAACCATGCAGTAATTCTAATCAAATATGTGGTACACTAATAAACCACAAAATACACTAATAAAGCACAACACACAATTCTCTATGCAACACACAAAAATCTTTTTTCAACTGCTTACACACATTTTCAAAACGTTGCCTCTTTTTTTTTTTTCAAAACTTTACACACAAATCCAAGAATTGCACACACAAAATGCAAAATGCCTCACATCTCTTGCAAAATGAAGCACTGCATTCAAAATATCACAAACACATCTCAAAAGCAAATATTTGCAAACACCTTTGCCATAATATTAATTCCTGTTAGATTTTTGTGTGTTACATAGAGAATTGTGTGTTGTGTTTTGCAAAAAGTATTTTATGAAATTGTCAAAGGCTGAGAATTAGTGCATGGTTTTGCAGATTGGTGTGTGTGCATCTGGTGTTTACATTTACATTTAGTCATTTAGCAGACGCTTTTATCCAAAGCGACTTACAAATGAGGAGCTTGAGAGTCAGCTTTCAGAAACTGTGTGACAAGTAAAGATTGTGTGTGTAAGCAGTTGAAAAAAACTGTAATTTTATGACAAAGGTGTTTGCAATTGTTTGCTTTTGAGATGTGTTTGTGATATTTTGAATTCAGTGCTTCATTTTGCAAGAGATGTGAGGCATTTTGCATTTTGTGTGTGCAATTCTTGGATTTGTGTGTAAAGTTTTGAAAATGTGTGCAAGCAGTTGAAAAACTGTAATATAGTAGAATCTGAAGAGTTTTTTTGTCCCTACCAGCTGCTCAGGAGGCAGAGAGAGGATCCTATCAGTCCATTAGCACTGCGTCTCATGTGCAGGAGAGAGCCCATCCCGCAGAGAGAGCGGAGATGAAGCCTGCTCAGCCAGCGGACGACGACGACGACGAGGCCAACAGCTATGACTCCGATGAAGCCAGTAAGCAGCTCCTCAGTGACTTCTTCGTCTTCTTCTTTGACTGTGACTAGAAGAAGCATGTCTTAAAAAGTATCATCATAATCATTGTGAGACTTGCTGTCAATTTTCTCATTGTTGGTGGAAAGAAGAGACCTTTGTGGGATTTTGTTATAGAAAGTTGTAAACTACAATAATCAGTACTATAGTTCACCTGTAGGTTTTATTCTATATTCACATTAATTACTAAGCAGAGTTTAGAGTTGCAGAATGTGCTGATCTAAGATCTAACTTTAATTTTTTATGTTGCTTGCATAAAATGTTGTGCAAGAGAAAATGTCACATCACTTTTTTTTACACTTCTTTTGTAATTTAGGTGTTTATTTATTTATTTTGCAATTCTTTGAATATTTATGGATTTTCATTTTTTTTTTACATTTCTATGTATATCTTAAGTATATATTTATTTATTTTTGTTTTGTTTTTACATTTTTTTGTATTTATTTATTTTTTAATTGTTTTTTACATTTCTTTGTATATTTATGTATTTATTTATGCATTCATTTTTTTTTATTATTCTTTATATAGGTACTTATGTATGTATTTTTGCTTTGTTTACATTTATTTGTATATATAATTATTGTTTTTAGATTTATTTGTATATTTTATATTTATTTGTTAATTAAATGTATATTTAATTATGTATCTATTTATTTATTTACATTTCTTTGAATATTTCTTTATATATTTTTTTAAATTTTTTTATTCTAATTTTTGCAGATGTGGCATTCCTTCGCCTAATCAACTATATTCCCTGTTTACAAAATATTTGAAATATATTTACAATTTGAAACATATTTAATTTGAATCATATTTTGGCATGGTTAAAAGGATTTTCTACGGTGGACCAGTAGTGCACAACACAATGAAATAAAAAAAACAAACATAAGCTCACAACACAACGAAATAAAAAAGCAAACATAAGCTCAAATCACAACAAAATAAAAAAGCAAACCTAAGCTCACAATACAATGAAATTAAGCCACAACACAACGGAAATGCTCCCGACCACTAGGTGGCAGTTGTTCTGCAGAAACGGGCAATTGTGCGCAAGAGCAGAACTGTCTAAATCGAAAATAATATTGATTTTTCTGCTCGATTCATGAATCGATACATTAAGATTACCAGGATATCAAAACATTCAGTAAAAACAAGTTGTTCATTTAAAAATTGATTACACATATTAACATGGGCGTCGGAAGCAAAATAAATGTGGGTGGGTCCTCCCCCAGAAAAAATTTACTGGAGTATATGCCATTTTCTGTAGTGTGGTGCCTTTTAATTAACAGTGTCTATTTACACAAAGTGCAAATAGGCCGCCTGGTTGGCAGCGGCTATTTACTTCACCTCCGCCCACTAACATGACAACATTACAAAACATTTCCAGTTGTGTAAGTGGTAACGCGGGTTGCGTAGTGTTTTTGATGCGAGTGACCCGAGTTCGAGTCCGCCTTTTGCCGAAAACGTTCTTCTCCCTTTTCACATCTCATATCACATCGGAAAGGCTTTTGTTTTCAATAAAAATAAAAATCATTAAAAATAATCTAAAAGTTGAAATAAAGAATCAGGTAGAGTTAGGTGTATCTGAGCAGCAGATGCTGATGCTTTGTTTACTTTGCTGTGTCACGGGAGTGCAGCAGGCGCGAGTAGTGAAAACACGGAATGGAGTTTCCTTTATCTGGACTCTGAATGAGCCGAGTGGAATGGATTTGAGGACGCAGCAGCGTGGAATTCAAGGCTGTAGCTAAATGGAGTTCAATTTATTAGGGCATTCGTCAAAAGTACATATTCGCTGAATTAGGGACGGTAAAAGTGGGTGGGTCCAATATCATTGGTCTTCAAAAGTGGGTGGGTCCTGTCCCACCCTCATTCAATGGTTCCGA
>NW_015632728.1:80983-90408 GCF_001515625.1 Sinocyclocheilus rhinocerous
CGTTGTGTTGTGAGCTTATGTTTGCTTTTTTAATTTCATTGTGTTGTGAGCTTACGTTTGTTTTTTGTTTTATTTCGTTGTGTTGTGAGCTTATGTTTGCTTTTTTAATTTCGTTGTGTTGTGAGCTTATGTTTGCTTTTTTAATTTCATTGTGTTGTGAACTACTGGGGCACCGTAATTTTCACCATGCATGGTGTTACTTTTAGATTTGGCAAAACAACTTGTTTTAACACCATTAAATGTCGCTGTTGCATTAAACTTTAAATACTCGATAACGGGTGCATTTGTAGTGTGTGTTTGAGAGAGTGTTTCAATCAAATGAAGTGCAACAGAGAGCAGCAACATAATTATTTATAGCACACACTGAAATGTAGAGCTGTGAGATTAGATTCTGCTTCTCATGCATTCAAACTTCATGAAATGCTTGTGCCTAATGCAATATATTGCTTTTGTTTCAGCAACTCTGGGATCACTGGAGTTCACTTTACTGTATGACCAAGGGAACAACAGCCTCCACTGCAACATTATTAGAGCGAAGGTATCGCTCTTTTATATTAATATTAAAAGTCTCGCACACAGACAAAAATGAATATATTGTCTTTGTGGGCTAATTATGTTGTAATATTACTGAGATATGTATTTATTATCATGCAACATTTTGTTTGGATCCTTGAATATTTTAATTTGGATGAGTTGGATATTTAGTCCCGTACTTTCACAGTTATGAACGCTCTTCATAGGACATAATGGAGCACAAAAGCAGTCTTAAGTCGCTGGGGTATATTTGTAGCAACAGCCAAAAATACATTGTATGGGTCAAAATTATCGATTTTTCTTTTAATGATGCATAAATCTTAATTTTGGGAAATTGACCCTTATGACTGGTTTTGTGCTCCATATGAGTAATATTGCACTGTGCTTGATTTCTGTGTTGTGACATAATTTTAAGTTATTGTAATATTTTCTCGTAGGGTTTGAAACCGATGGATTCGAACGGACTGGCAGATCCTTATGTCAAGCTTCATCTGTTACCGGGTGCAAGCAAGGTGAGATCATGGGCTGTTTAGTGCACTGCTTGTACCTCAAATATTAATAACTCTGAATAATGCCTGTAATGTTTACTATAGCAATAGTTCAACACTTTTGTAATGGACCCTTTTGACAGACCGTGATGACGCAATTCCACAGTTATTAACATTGTAAATCTCGAATGTTTTTTAATTATTTAATGCACACTATAGTTTATTACCTTGATATTAATTTACAGAAAAATGGTAAACTCTGTTGCGTAGGTGTTTCTAACACAACGGCTGAGGGAGTGACAGCAAATTTAACATCTTTCTCTAGTCTGGCCAACGTATTCAATCTCTCAATATTTTTGTATTTTGGAAAGTCATAGAAATGCTATTGTGAATTTTTTCTTTTGCTATTGGTGCAAATATGAATGCAAAAATGTTATATTTGTTGTAGTTTCCATTCACCAATATATAAGTTTACCCAACTATGATGACGTGAAAATGTGAAATTTTTTTTTTTTTTTCATTTTTGGTAGAAAGTGAATACATTGCTGCAGAGTTACAGACATTTTTCTGGTATTCATTATTAAAATTATAATGAAAACATTATAATACTATAGAGGCCAGTCTCATAAAGTAGGTTTAAGTGGCTTCTCGGTTAACTTTGAGTGTAGTTTGACAATTAGTTTTTCAGTCTCACGAAGGTAGAACACTTTTACATGTTCATCATCATAGTAACGAATGTACTAGACATGGCAAGTTTTGTTCTGGGTAAGAGATTATAAACCAAAACTGGACCAATCCAACCAATCATGTCTCTGATGCAAGAAAGCCACGTCCCCTGTATCTCTTTCATCACAAAAAGCATATTCACAAAATTGGTAATGATTATTTGCTATATTTTATATAATAATTATATGTATTCTATTCTGAAACTTAAGCTGCATAAAAAAAATCTGTATTGTTGCTGGTCTATTATTGCATATATTATTTATTGAGAACAAGGGCATATGAACAATCTAGTAAAACTAGTGATCAAGATCCACAAACCTGTAATGCATTACCCATCAGCAATTATATTTGGACAATTAATTGTAAACTTTATAGGATTTTGCATTTTGTATTGAATTATTGTATGATATACAATGCATGATATAAACTCACAGTTGTGTGTTACAAAGTCAGAATTGAGAGCTATAAACGTGTAATTACAAGAAAATATCAGAATTATGAGATGACTTTTCCCCCTCAGAATTGGACCTAATTGCAATTCTGAGAAAAGAAGTCAGAATTACGGGATATAAACACAAATTGCAAGAAAAAAGTCAGAAGTGTGAGATAAAAGTAATTTTTTATCCCGTGGTGGAAACAGACTTATATAGTTTTAAGACTATAGTGATCTGAATCGGTTTGGTTCCGCTAGCTTCATGAGACGGGCCTCAATTATGCAAAAGCTTCTTTTATTCTGCTCAAGCAATGACGGTTAAACAAAGCATCTTTGCTGTCAATGCAGTCAACTAAATTACGCACCAAGACCCTACGCAACACTCGCAACCCAACCTGGAATGAGACGCTGGTGTACCACGGGCTGACAGACGACGACATGCAGCGCAAGACCCTCAGGTTTCAGTCCACTTCAGTACAGATGTTTATTTTCTTACGTTAGAAATTGATTTATTATATTTTTGACCATGCTAGCTCATTTTAATTTTGTTATTACAACATCTGTGATAATGGACTGAAATTAATGATTTGGTTCAGTGTGGGGGGAAACAGTTATATAGTTACCCTCTCATTTCAAAGGGGATAATGAAGAGAAATGTCCTGTAGATTCAGCTGTTAGTGGAAAGGAAATTCACATTATGGTAATATTAATTTGGTGCTCTGGGAGTGTTCATTTGGGACCGTGTGTGTATGTTTACCTGTTTTATTACAGGTAAAATAAGTACATTTAGTCTGAAATTGAGTTCTTTCCAATACTGGATGCACCGAGACCGAATTGATCATAATCAGAAAATTGCTCCCACAGCTGAAATAAAACAACTTAATATGGATTTAGTTGATACTATAACATTAGTGAAACATTATGCATATGTTTCGGAGTTAACATTGGCATTTTAGTATTATCTACATAGTATCATTTGTTAATATTTTGAATTATCGTGTTTTTTTTCATGTATATTCAGTTTTCATTTTAAGTTTAGTTTTTGTAATTTTTTTTTTTTTTATAGATTTCCTTTTTACTTCAATTTATTTTTTATTTTGGTTTTAGTTTTAGTCATTTGTGACCCTGGACCACAAAACCAGTCATAAGTGTCCATTTTTTTAAAATTGATTTATACATCAAAGCTGAATAAATAAGCTTTCCATTGATGTATGGTTATGTTATGATAGGACAATATTTGGCTGAGATACAACTATTTGAAAATCTGGAATCTGAGGGTGCAAAAAAATCAAAATACTGAGAAAATCATATAAGTGCATTACCGCCACCTATCTCTCAAATGGACCATTGACACTCTTATCTACAATCTCAATTAGGAGTGTCAATGGTCCATTTGAGAGATAGGTGGCGGTAATGCACTTATAAGTCTGTGATCCACCGTAAAGCAAGAAGAAGAAGAAGACGTGTTACGCGCTCAGGACGCGCTCAGGAAAGTTCAGACATTGCAGTGCATCAGAGGTAAAAAAATTATATAAATCAGTTCTGTCAGGACCACTATCGTCAAAATGATAGATACTTAGCATAAAGTTTTTTGGGTGAACTATCCCTTTAAGACTGGTTTTGTGCTCCAGGCTCATATTTTAGTACTCACTTACACTTGTGTTGTTTCAGTTAGTTTCCAAGGCAACACATCTAATTTTGTCCAATATTATAATCATATATTTTATTTGAGCATTTTTTCACTTCCAATTAATTAGCTAATCATAGACTAAAGAAAGTATTCGAGTGATATGTTCTACATATTTTACATTCAGTGTTCATGGATTCAAGGGATTTTGTTTGTGCAGAATATCTGTCTGTGATGAAGACAAGTTTGGTCACAATGAGTTCATCGGAGAAACCAGAGTTGCGCTGAAAAAACTCAAGTTCAATCAGAAGAAAAACTTTAACGTGTGTCTAGAGAGGGTTGTGCAGGTCAGTGTTTTATACACATATCACATATTAACAAACATTACTGAATTTACAAAATATATACGTGTTTCAAATATGTAAGGAAAAAACTGCCTCTCTCTTTCCCTTTAGACAAAAAGGACATCGACTGCAGGCGGTGCGCGAGGAATCACCCTCTATGAGGATGAGGTGAATGCTTAAACTCATATTCATAAGGGTATACCAAAATATTGACATCACCTAAATATATATTTGCATTAAGATTAAGATTAAGGTCACATTCGGCCTTACAGATTGGCACTTGTCTGCCATAGATTCATTATAATTTGCATTATTCTATGTTCTATGTAACTACTGAAGTACTTAAGCACTTTTTTAAAAGTATGCCAACTACAGAAATAGTATGCTTAAGTTTGAGCTGAAAGTAATGTTTTTTTGCAATTAATGTATTGTAGTTTAAATTTATATTAAATGCACCTAGCTGAACTTTAGTGTGCTTTCTTGAGCCACTTAAGTACATTTTATATGTAATTTCATAATTACTTCTATTGTCCTTGAAATATGGTTGAAGTACTTCTGAATGTACTGACAAGCATTTATGGTAAACTAAAATATACTTTAATGTTATTTATATTAAAACTTGTCATGTATTTAAATACATTTTATTTTATACATTTTGTTGTAATTCAGTACATTTAAAATATATTAACTTTAAATGAAATATCGAACAACGCACTACAGTTAAAATTAAAAGTACTTTACATGTGCTTTAGTATGTTAGTCAACATATCAAAATAAGCGTACTTCTTTAAGCACGACAAAAGATCATTAAAACATTTAAAATGCACTTTAAAACCTTTAATTTGACATTATTATAAAGTGCACTTTTTAAAAGTAAAAAAAAATAGTTTTCAGATTTGAAGTGCACATTCAACACAATTAAGTGCACTTCGTTTTCACAAGGGTATCATTAACAGAGGTTTAAAGATTAGACTTTCACACTCATTTCACGTCATGTAGTGATTCCATTATTTTGTGCATCCTATGTATTTTGGTCATCACTGTTATGTGTATCAGCTGCAAATACTAATAGCAAAATAAGTTAAGACCCATGTGCTATTTATAGAATGAGGTGCTTCTACAATAAGTAAGTTTGCAACAAACGCTCTTGTTCTCTCATTATCATCCACACTGCTTTGTTTTTGTGTGTGTGTGAATAGACTGGGAAGGATGGAGCTGAGCTGGAAGAGAGAGGACGAATCCTGATATCCCTCATGTACAGCAGTCAGCTGAGTCGTCTCATTGTAGGCGTTATACGCTGTGTTCACTTAGCAGCAATGGATGCGAATGGGTATTCCGATCCTTTTGTTAAAATGTGAGTTGTCAACATTTATATACATTACATTTATTATATGTTTAGGAAACAGTCATATAATTTAAAGAAATAGCTCACACAAAAACTAAAATTTGCTGGGAATGTCCTCACCCTCAGGCCAGCCATTTCTTCACCAGATTTGGAGAAATGTAGTATTGCATCAGTGTCTCAGCAGTGGATGCTCTGCAGTGAATGGGTGCCGTCAGAACGAGAGTCCAAACAGCTGATAAAAATATCACAATAATCCACACCACTCCAGTGCTAATTTTGACAGCAAATTTTGATTTAGTTTTAGTCATAGACTTTTGACTAAAATGCAATTTAGTCATATTTTAGTCATCTGAATTGTTTTTAGTTTTAGTCTAGTTTTAGTCGACTAAATCTACAGTAAATTTAGTCGGCTAAAATCTAATGGGTTTAGTTACAGTGCATTTATTAAGCATTTCTCTAAAATTTCCAAACTCATTATATAGGTTTGATATTAAGGTTTTATCATGATAGACACCGATTTAACTGCGGTGACACACAACATGTCTTTATGTTAAAATTAAATGAAACCACTTCTCATAAAGAACAAGAACATGGTCTTCTTTTTAATGAAATACCATTATATAAGGTAATTATGCATTCTTTATAGCAACTTGTTTACCATATCCTTCATTCTTTCAAGCAGACATATTTATTTTTCCATAAATAAATTTAGATTAATCTTTAGGGCTACTAAAGTTTTTCAGTCAAGAGCAGTGCGTGATTTTCTGTCTTTCTTTTGTTGCTTGATTAACATAAATTACTCTGACAATAGCAACTAAATTAGGCTGCTATCCCTTTAAAACCGAATGCACAGCTGCAATGGATGCAATGTCCTGATCCATGTTCTTTCTACTGTTTACGTTCACCTAAGACATAATCAACTGTGTTTACGTGAATACTCGTCAAAACGGACAATTCGACATTGTATGTTAGCTAATGTCCCGCCGGTTCATATGTACGAATCTAACCTCCGAACCAAGCAGCACATTCGTTTTGAATGAATCTCTTCCCAAATCATCCCTCCCTAACATTTTCGTCTCGTTTTTATTCGTTGACGAATATGTCAATAGATTTACGTCATAGTTTTTGTCATTCAAAAAGAGTTTTAGTTCGTTATCGTCACGTTGTCGTCTGTGAAAAAAATGTAGTTGACGAAAATTATGACAAAAATTATTCGTCAACGAAATTAACACTGCACCACTCCAGTCCATCAGTTAACATCTTATGAAGCGAAAATCTGCCTGTTTGTAAGAAAAAAATCCATAATTAAGGCAATTTTAACTTCAAACTGGCTAAAATACAAAAAATTTGAAACATACTTGCAAACATCTTGGATGGTCTGACGGTGAACAAATTTTCTGCAAATGTTCATTTTTTGTAAACTATTCTTTTAAGTCAACAACTCTAAGTTATTAAAAAAAAAAATAGTGCTGTCAAATGATTGATCGCGATTAATCGCATCCAAAATAAAAGTTTTTGTTTACATAATATATGTGTGTGTACTGTGTATATTTATTATGTATATATAAATACACACACATACAGTATATATTTAAGAAAAATGTTATATTTGTATTTTAAATTTATTTTTATATAAATATAAATATATTCTTGTACGTACATGCAAATATGTTCAAAATATATACTGTATGTGTGTGTATGTTATATATACATAATAAATATACACAGAACACACACGTATATATATATTGTAAACAAAAACTTTTATTTTGGATGCGATTAATCGCGATCAATCGTTTGACACCACTAAAAAATATTAAATATTATATAATTCTTAATGAATCTGTAATAGGATTGTTTATTTCTATGCTTTTGTAAAAATGCTTGAAAATGTGATGGTATATTTCTATGAATGGATATAGATGTCTGAAACCTGATATGGGGAAGAAAGCAAAGAACAAGACGCAGACCAAGAAGAAAACACTCAACCCTGAGTTTAATGAGGTATGTTGTCCACCTGTAATGATGACACATATATGTTTATTAATTAAATTACGTATTTGTTTATTTGTAGGTGTGTACAAATAAACAATGATCCTAAAAAATATTGAGACAGATACAAATAGCTTGACTGACCAACAGTGTCACCAGGCTATTCATACACAACTACTAATTATTTAAGTTCACGAGCAGGAGCTCAAAACCATGAACAGCAATGCAGCAAATAGCCAATAATATTAATAAGAGCAAAAACTCATCAAACGTGAATGTATTTTGAATGCATTTTGACAGGAAAATAAGTATAAACAGTGTCAAATTTCAGCACTTTCAAAATATTTGAATCTACTGACAGCACTAGCAAATATATTAATGTTTAATAATCTGGTCCAACATTGTAGGAATGTGAAGCCTTGTTATTTTTTTTGCTGCTTGGATTTTATTATCATGTTTCTTAGATTTTCCCTGTTTTGCCATGTGAACTGTTGTTTTGCAGGAATTCAGCTATGAAATTAAGCATGCAGAGCTGGCCAAAAAGACTCTTGACATCTCAGTATGGGACTATGACATTGGCAAATGCAATGACTATATAGGTATTTACGTTTATTGTAGCAACAATATTATTTATCAAACTTATTTAACAATGTAATTTAAACCCAATAAAATGCAGATCCTTTTGTAAATAACAGCGTGAAAAAAAAAATCACTTTTTAAAACTCGTTCCATTATTACCCCCATAGCAGATTTTGCCTCATTTGGCAATGTCCACTTGTTATCCTTAAAGGGATAGTTCACCCAAAAATGAAAATTTGATGTTTATCTGCTTCTGAACTCTCCCCAGGGCATCCAAGTGACTTTGGTGACTTTGTTTCTTCAGTAGAACACAAATGAAGATTTTTAACTCAAACCGTTGCAGTCTGTCAGTCTTATAATGGAAGTGAATGGGAATCACGGCTTTGAGAGTCAAAAAAACATACACAAACTAAACCAAATTAAACCCTGCGGCTCGTGACGATACATTGATGTGTAAAGACACAAAACGATCGGTCTGTGCAAGAAACTGAACAGTATTTATATCGTTTTTTACCTCTGATGCACTGCAATGTCTGAACTGTCCTGAGCGCGTTCGCGTTCGCACCTTCTTCTTCTTTTTGCTTTACAGCGGATCGCAGACTTATAAGTGCATTACCGCCACCTATCTCTCAAATGGACCATTGACACTCTTATCTACAATCTCAAATAGGAGTGTCAATGGTCCAATGCATCGTCACGAGCTGCAGGGTTTAATTTGGTTTTGTTTGTGTATGTTTTTTTTACTCTCAAAGCCGTGATTCCCATTCACTTCCATTATACGACTGACAGACTGCAACGGTTTGAGTTAAAAATCTTCGTTTGTGTTCTACTGAAGAAACAAAGTCACCTACATCTTGGATGCCCTGGGGACAGTTCAGAAGCAGATAAACATCACATTTTCATTTTTGGGTGAACTATCCCTTTAAAAGATGTTGATACTAGGTGTAAACATGGTCTAGATTTGTCATTATGCTTCAATCTGACCATAGTGCCATAATTTCATCACTGACTTCATTTCATGTTCAAAATATAATTGAATGTCATATTTGTAAATGTTTTAGTAAATTGTGACCATGGACCACAAAATCAGTCATAAGTGTCAATTTTTTGAAATTGAGATTTATGCATCATATATATAATAAATAAATAAATGGAAAGAATAAATAAGCTTTCCATTGATGTATGGTTTGTTAGGATAGAACAATATTTGGCCGAGATACAACTATTTGAAAATCTGGAATCTGAGGGTGCAAAAAAAATCTAAATATTGAGAAAATTGCCTTTAAAGTTGTCCAAATGAAGTTCTTAGCAATGCATATTACTAATCAAAAATTAAGTTATAATATATTTACAGTAG
>NW_015632728.1:90534-95840 GCF_001515625.1 Sinocyclocheilus rhinocerous
AAGTTCTTAGCCATGCATATTACTAATCAAACATTAAGTTTTGATATATTTACGGTAGGACATTTACAAAATATCTTCATGGAACATGATCTTTACTTAATATCCTAATGATTTTTGGCATAAGAGAAAAATTGATAATTTTGACCCATACAATGTATTGTTGGCTATTGCTACAAATATACCCCAGCGACTTAAGACTGCTTTTGTGCTCCAGGGTCACAATTATTAAATGTGTATTGTTATTACACATTGAATGCTTTAATACAACTAATATTTCACAATCAGGAGGCTGTCGGCTGGGTATCACTGCCAAAGGTGAGTGTTTGAAGCACTGGTACGAATGCCTCAAGAACAAAGACAAGAAGATCGAGCGCTGGCATACTCTGCTCAACGAGAATCACGTCTCCAGCGACTAGGCTCTTCAAGCGTTCTGCATGCCCTTAAGTTGTACTCGGCCCATTTTGCAACTCCATTCCCCTCCACTATCTGCACATCTTGGGCTATACCGACCTTGCTCTTGTCTGGCTGATACATGAAATGCTTTCAAAAAACAAAATGTGATGTCTAGAGCTCTTCTGTTCACTGTGACCCACACAAACGACTATAGGTTAGCACTGAAGTGTAAAAGAACTGCACAAATATGTCACGTTCACTAATCTGGCCACAGCAGCATTGTGATTTTAAGTTCTAGTTTAAGAACAACTGTAGAAACTCCAAATAATTATCTTGTCTCTTAGCAATCTCTCTTATTAAAAAGCATTAGGAAAGTCTTTCTCCTTCAAAAAGAGGCCGATACAGAATGTATAAGCCCTATTTTAACCAGTCTATAGGCCATATAGAATGTCAGGTAAAATTACTTAATTCTATTTAGCGACTTATTTAAATACCTTCAACATCAAATTTACGTGAGGCAATGTTATTTTCGTCTCACTGATATGCTATAGCTTTTTGGTTAATATTTGTGAATTAGATTTTATTTTTATATTTTGAAAACTATAATTTTTTCTAGATATCATTTTAATTTTAGTTCAAGTTTTAATAATTTGGCTTTTAGATTTTGCCATTTTTTAAATGTCTATATATATTTTTAATATATTTTTATGTATTAGTTAAATTTTTTATAAGTGTTTTACTACTACAAGTAGTAGTAAAACTAAATAAAAATGTAAGGTAAACAGATTAAATTTTTTTTTGTAATTATTATTTTAATTTTAGTTAGCTATAATAACCCTGACATGAGGTCAAAAGAACTAGCTAGTTGTTTCGGACAAATACGCAAGCAACATGTAGGGATGTTTACACAGCACAGATAAGACTAGAAATGCTAAAAACTAGAACATTTTAAAGCATTATCTGTTCGCCAATGATAAATTTAGACTTAGCTTAGGTAGTCTTTGAATCTAATGAATACGATTTTGTAACACATTGCTTGGTACGTCTGGTTTACAACAACATTATTACTGTATGTAAGCACACTATTCCACTAAACCCTTCAAACATGCATCCTATTTATGGTCTATAATCTGCTGAAAATACAATTGCCTTGTGTGAAGACAACCATTAATGACAACATCCATGGATAAATGAAATAGGATAGACTAAAAATAGTCCACTGCATCATGTGGCTGACGCAAGCCAAGATTACTGTAATAGGAAAAAGTACTGCATTCCACACTGAAAGGAAAGCACAGTTACAATGGAATGACCTCAACGTTTCTATTCTTTGCCGTTATTATAACCAGCTCTTATGCATGAGAGTGTCTTTGATCATAGTGAATACAATTCATTTGCTTTGTAAAATTTAATCCCCGTAGATGAAATTACTGTTTAGCAACAAACACTTGGCGGCGACACTTCCGGGTTTCTCAGGAACTCCAAAACAGAGCTGCTTTACATTACATTACTTACATCTGAGCTGAAAAAGACTGAAGAGTGATTTGTGCGCGGTTGTAACTCCACATTTACAAACGTTTTTTGGATCTTTGAAGAATTTTAGCAAAACTCAAATACGCAAATTATGATAATTCACCGATCCTGAGCAAAGTGATCTGCTCTGATGCAGGGTTTCAGGTCTTAAAAAGGTCTTAATTTGCTCTTTTTTTTTTTGCTCACAAATTAAGACTGTAAAAGGTCTTAAAATGGAGCAGAAAGTGATTCTTGAAAGTGAATCCATAAAATTGTGGCATTAAACGCAGCATACAAAAAAAAAATAAAAAATCTGAATTTTTTTCCATTGCAGATATCTTCCATAAATCGAGATGGATTTACTTCAGATGCAAAGTAAGCATATTAAGTCTTGTTTTCTGAGAAATTGAACGAAATAAAGTCAGTTTATGCTTAAAACTAGAACAAATATCTGCCAAGGAGAAATGAAAACGTGTTTGCTTTGAATTTTTCTGAGCCCATTGGCAGATACTTGTTCTCGTTTTAATCATAAACTTATGATTTTGATCAATTCCTCATAAAACAAGACTAATGTACTTTTGCTTCTCAAGTAAATGTACCTTGATTTAAGATTCTTTAGACATTTGAGACAAAAACATTATTTTTACATTTATGCATTTACATTTAGAGACAACATTGATGCATCAATTCCTTAAATTTTCTTTACTTGGTCTTAAAAGTTATTAAAAAGTCTTACATTTACCTTCGTAAAACCTGCAGAAATCCTGTAATATGACCCGATTGGCCCACAGCTGCTGTTGGTAAATTAGCATTTTACTAGGCATCATGCAAAGAGTTGCAAACAACTGATTTAATCTTTTGAACCATAATTGTGGTGTCAATATATTTCATATTTCATATTATACTTGGTATTTGGTCCTATAACATCAAATAACCATCAATGATTGTGAAAGGATATTTGAACGAAAACTTTTCAAAGCTGAAAAAAAAGTATTTTGAATGCTGCAAGTAATTTTACAGTGTTATCAAGTCTGATCAATATCAAATATTAATATTTATGTGGTCAAATGTGTATTTAAGCAATAAAAATGCATTGCTTATCTGATTTTACCTTCACTTTTTACTTCGATATATGCCATCTCTCAGCCTTTAGAAGTATGTGAGGATGTGTATTTAACGTCCTGTTGACTAAAACTATCAGTAAAGGGAGATTAAACTAGAAGAAACCTGAAGTGTGGTCGCCTGTTGTTTGACATTACAGAAGATTGTAAAGGCTTCATGCCATGAGGAATCACATTTCCTTGGTATTTGCATATATAAGAGATCACTGTATTATAAAAACACTAAGTTTCAGAACATAAAATATCTTCCAAAAAGAGCTTTTATTGTTACTACTCTGAAAAAAAAAAAAAATCCCTGGAAATGATGTTTTATTTTGAATGATATGGTGCTTTGCATTGAAGTCTCAAAGGGTAAGCGTCCCCAAAAGGAAGCATTTTGGTTAAGACTGGTGGAAAATGCTCACATATTAATGCATTAATGCATTTAATCTTTGAACAAACAACTTTGCAAGTAAACGAATCTTAAAGGGGTCATATGATGCTGCTAAAAAGAACATTATTTTGTGTATTTGGTGTAATGAAATGTGTTTATGCGGTTTAAAGTTTAAAAAACACATTATTTTCCACATACTGTACATTATTGTTTCTCCTCTATGCCCCGCCTTTTTGAAACGCGTCGATTTTTACAAAACAGAACGAGCCGTTTTAGGTAGGTGTGGCTAACTCTTAACTTTTATAAAGAATATCTCTTTGGATTTGAGACTTTAGTCTTTGCAACTTTACAGATCTTCTTTATGCACCAAGAGCTTGTAACACTCCAAAGAGAAAGGAAAAAATGAAATCGCATCATATGACCCCTTTAAGGAATATCAGAATTTTCAAAAGAAATGCATGACACGACCCCTAGACTATTTTGTAGTCCAGATAAGTCATTTAGGTTTTCAAAATGATGAATGTGATCTTGCTGTATTTTTTCACGAGACCTTATTCACATGCAGAGCTGTCTATGATATCTGTCATTTGCAAAAAAAAACAAAATATAGCACACCAGTCTGATACTTTAAGACCATATTTGCCAGTTTAGTTTGTGAATGTTTATTGGTATAAATTAGTTCTTCTTTCATTAATGATGCAATTGTATATATATATATAGTGCATGTACTTGCACAGCAGGGAAGTGTTTACTGTATGTCTGAAGTTTGCATGTAAAGATTTTACTTGGAGTTCAAAACACAGAGGCCAATAAAAGTCGATATAAACTGCAGTTAGTTGTTGCACTGTGAAGTCTTTCATTACATAATACTTTAAAGATTTTTTTTAAAAGGAAAGCTTAAGTGTGTTACTTTGCTTCATTTATCATGAAACGCTGATATACTGAATTACAAATGAATGCATGAATATTTAAAATGATTGGAATTCTGTTTTATGCTATTTTGTATCAGTCCCATCTGGAGTGGCATAAGTTTGTGAACCCTTTGTGAAAATACCTGCATTTGTGCAATAATTACTCGTTTTTGATTTTAGGAAATTATGCACAAACACAATCTGATAATATCGTAAAAAGAGTTACTTTTCACATGCAATTTCTTGCAGAGCCTTTAACAGAAAAATATCCACTGAACATTTTCTGTGTAGCTCTCATAAGACTTCTGACCGATTTTGGACCATAATTCTCCACAATTCTGTTTCAGTTTATCAGTATAGACCTTAGTCAGGTTGAGTTTAATTTTATTGAACATTTATTGAATTTAACAAGTTTGAAAATAATGCTGTGAGGTATAGATTTACAGTCTTTGCAATGATACACTGTATAAAGGTCACGAGGTTCAAAACTGGTTTATTAATTTGCCTACTACAAGTTTGTTTTTTTCCGTAGCTTTTTTGTTCAGCTGAACAGTATGTTGTTAAACAACAGTACAATCTATTGAATGCTGTACTTCTGTCCCTCACAGCTTTTGTTTGGGAGTGTCAATTTACGTTTTTTCACTGTAAATTATACAATTACTTTTTCTTTTTCACTTCTAAAAAACGTATTTTTAACAGTACTTTACTGTAAAATTACATTAAATGTAATTACATTTATTCACCGAATATAGTATGGAAATTACTGTTAACCAGTTAACAGGTTTTTACTGTAGTACTCGCTGAAGTTTTTAATTTCGTACTCGCTCACCAAACTTACATTTTTCTTTTATGCCAAAAATCATTAGGATATTAAGTAAAGATCATGTTCCATGAAGATATTTTGTACATTTCCTACCATAAATATATTAAAACTTAATTTTTGATTAGTAATATGCATTGCTAATAACTTCATTTGGACAACTTTAAAGATGATTT
>NW_015632728.1:95936-100466 GCF_001515625.1 Sinocyclocheilus rhinocerous
TTTTTTTGCACCCTCAGATTCCAGATTTTCAAATAGTTGTATCTCGACCAAATATTGTCCTATCCTAACAAACCATACATCAAGCTTATTCAGTCAGCTTTCAGATGATGCATACATCTCAATTTCGAAAAATAGACCCTTATGACTGGTTTTGTGGTTCAGGGTCACACATTTGATGGATCGTGGGAAAGAAACACAAGCCATTCTTCTTATTAGAAGAAAGTATCAGAATGATTTTGAAACTGATATTTCAAGGTAAAACACTTCAGGGGACAAGTGCAAAAGTTTGCACATGCAAAAACACATTCAACACGCCCATGTTAACATCAAATAAACGCATTACTGTGGTTTACGTTACACGTTTCGTCGTAGTAAGTCGCTTTTATCCAAAGCGACTTACAAATGAGGACAATAAAAGCAGTCAAAACTAACAAAAGAGCAACAATATATAAGTGCAAATGAGAAGTCTCGGTTGGCCTAACGCAGTACACGTAGCAATGTGTATATATATATATATTATACACACACACATATACACACACACACACACAAAGAAAAACAAGTAGATAGAATAGAAAAAAAATAGAAAGCTAGTGTTTGTTTGTTTTTTGTTGTTGTTTTTTTTAAATAAAAAAATATATAAAAAAAGAAGCTAAATATAGATAAAGTAGAATTAAAATAGAATAGAAAGTGTTAGAGTTAGAGGGTCAAATAAAGGTGGAACAGATGTGTTTTTAGTCGTTTCTTGAAGATGGTTAAGGACTCAGCTGCTGGGATTGATTTGGGCAGGTCATTCCACCAGGAGGGAACAGTTAATGTAAAAGTCTGTGAAAGTGATTTTGTGCCTCTTTTAGATGGCACAATAATACGCCGTTTACTTGCAGAACGCAAGCTTCTAGAGGGCACTTAATATGTCTTCTCTACTAAGCCCAAGCAATAAAATTAGCTCAACTTCAATATTTTTGCCTTTCCAACCTTTTGTTAATTGGATTTTTTACAGTGCATCACAATGAAAAAAAAAAAAGAATATTGCTCTGTTGTGCAGCAACATATTATTTAGCTTTACAAAATATGAAGTCAAGAAAATAGCACAAAATAGTAAAAAAAAAAAAAAAAAAAAGAGCTAAAGCATTGAACATGTCCATTTCCACCATTAGGACAATAAGTAAGGAGTTCCAATCAACAAGAAATGTTACAAATCTGTTTACAGTATATTGTCTGTGACTGTATTGTCTTAATGCAACATGAGGAGGATAGTTTGAGTGCCCAAAGACTCTCCAAGGATCACAGCTGGAGAATTGCAGAAAATAGTTGAGTCTTGGGGTCAGAAAGCCTTATAATGGGCCGTGGTTGGATCTTCCAACAGGACAATGATCCAAAAGACCATCACAATCAACATTAAAAAAATGGGTCACTGAGCACAAAACGAAGGTTCTGCCATGGCCATCCCAGTTCCCTGACCTGAACCCTACTGAACCGGAGAGAGTATCAACATGGAGCTGGGAATCTGAAGGATCTGGAGAGATTCTGGATGAAGGAATGGTCTCTGATCTCTTGTCAGGTGTTCTCCAAACTCATCAGGCATTATAGGAGAGACTCATAGCATGCTAAACTGGCAAAAGGAGGTTGTATTGTAAAAAAATGGTGCCATTAATTGTGGCCAACATGTGCGATTAGCAGTGCAGATTTATTTAGATTTATTTTCACAGGCTTCTTTGTTCATATCTACCAAGGTTACCAATAAATTTGATATATAAAGACTGGAAACACAACGTTAATCTGAAGTTAAACCTGCCTCCTGGTAGGTTTAATTTAAGCCTCAATTTAGTCCTGAAGTAGCTCAAGTCTTCCTCCAGGAAATCAGCCTATTAAAATCTGGACTAGACTTAGTCTAAGACTATTTAAAACCATGACAGAGAAAGCAGATTTCTGTTAATCTGGTTTAAATGGCCATTTTAGTCTAGGACTAGGTTTAATCTCTGTACGGGAATCCGCCCCAGAGAGTGTAAAGGATAGAATTATCATATATTTATATACATCACTGTGCAAAATATCAGTCAGGTCACTATAAAATTAGGTTATAGATGAAGTTTAATATTTACAAAAACTACAGTAAATATTAGAGCTGTCTGTCCTTATTTAGACCTGCCTCTCTTTGCATCACACTGTTGGTTTGAAGTCATAATGAGCAACACAGATTTTAAACAGAATTGTTACCAGTCAAAGACAATGTAAAATTGCTGCTTCACAACATTGTTTTGTAACGCTAAAAACCCAGATAGAGACATTCTTGTGTCTGTATAACTTTACTGTGAAAATATGCACACAACCGTAAAAATGATATAATAAATATCTTTAATATATTTGTATCGAGTATATTAAAAGGAACACAACACAACTTGCTTTCAAGGTTGCTATGAAGAATGCTTCGTTTATAGATACTCAAATGAATTTATCATCTTGTCGTTGTACATCAGGATCGTCCACTTCTCTCTCTCCTGTTAGATCCAGTTTACTTTCTTCCTTCAACACAGTAGTGCATAAAATAGTCTTCATTTCTCAAAAGAATGACAGAATTTCTAGAGAAATGTGATTCTGCCATTTCCTACTCTTCTAATCAGCACAACCACCGTCAAATGTGTTAAAATTCAATAATCGGCACATTAGCATGATTTATTAAGTATTATGTAACATAAGGTTAGAGTAAAGAGTTATGGATCCTGAAACCAGGGTTTTGGCAACACAAGTAAAAATGTCATTTATATTTGAAAATAATTTGCAACATTACTCTTTTAACTAGTTTTTGTAAATTCTACATTCACATGAATAGAAACATCCTTGTCCAGTGTCTTAATGACTCCAAGGTTTCAAACAGTAATGTATGTTTTATTTTAATACACTTACAGAGGAAGATAAGATACTCTTATGGTTTGGTTCAAACTAGTGCTGATTAATCGTGATTAATCGCATCCAAAATAAAAGTTTTTGTTTACATTATATGTGTATATATATATTACACATACATTATATATATGTGTACTGTGTATATTTATTATGTATATATAAATACACACACATACAGTATATATTTTGAAAATATTTACATGTATTATACATTTATATTCTAATATTTTATATTATATATACATATATTTAATATATAAACATAACATATTTTTCTTAAAAATACACATGCATGTGTTTGTATTTATATATACATCATAAATATACACAGTATAAACACATATTATGTAAACAAAAACTTTTATTTTGGATGCGATTAATCGCGATTAATCGTTTGACAGCACTAGTTCAAACCTTAAATTCTGATTTAATATTAATTAAAAAAAAAAACATATACAAACATTGATGCAAAGTAAAAGATTATTTATTATAAAGACCAATATATAATTTCTTTAGACATAGATCAAATGTTAATCTAGATAAGTATAATAATATAATATAGTAGCAATCAATATAACAATATATTTTGGGGGCATTTTATAACTTAATTTGACTATAAATAAAACTAAATTAGCTATAGTAGAATTTTTTGAAAACTAAAACTAAAAAGATATTTAGACAGTTTAACCTTAAACTACATTTAATGTTTATCGTGATGTCTTTTTAAAATAGCCATCATATTTTCTGCAAAAAAAAAAAACAAAACACCTGAACATTGAATAAAACTCATAATTTCTTCAGCCAGTAAAGCAAGCAGTATTTGTTTTGCACATCAAAACTCTGGTGTCAAGCAAAAATACTATTTAAACAAAAATTCTTATTTTTTTTCTTTTTTCTCTGGGGAGTGTTATTTGCTTTTAGAAAAACTGAACGAAACAGGTTTAAACCGGAAACCATATAAAATGGACTTTAAATAAATTATTTTTTTTCAGTGTATGAATTGCTTTTCAATATTATGTCACAGATTTATAAGGAATATTTAGAGTTATACAATTAGTAGATACTGTTTTCTGAAAGGACTTAGAAATGAAGACCATCACATGCATTTTTTCATTTGGATATCTGTTTTATGGGACTCGTATCATAAATTAAACCCCTTTGCTCCAAATAATACCTTTTGTTGTTGTTGTTAATAATTACCAAGCCGTATCTAAATCCTATAACTTTCAGTGAAGGTGTAGGGGAAATGTTATTATTATTTGCTTTACTAAAGAGTGTTCTTTAAAGTCTCTGAATGCTTCTTTGCTATGCTTGAGTTATTTTGATATGCTAAAAGAACAACAGGAAATGTGTGTGTGTGCAAGTATTATTTTAGAGACCCTACATCCTAGCTTCTAAGAAGATGATTTGCATTACCCTTACGAAAAAAAATGTGTATTCAAGTGTGCTATTAGTATACTTCTTTTAAACTAAAAATAGGAAAGTATACTTTTTGTCTACTTTTGATGTATTTCTCAGAAATATACTTAAAATTACATTTAAGTATACTTGACTTATAGCCTACTTAGAAAAAGTCTAAATATACTGAGCTATACTTGTGTTCCTAGAATCCATGTTTTCATTGTT
>NW_015632728.1:100589-108933 GCF_001515625.1 Sinocyclocheilus rhinocerous
AATGACTGACAAGCTTTGGGGTGTTGATTGACTCTATCTATGTTTTGATTATCGTTCTGAATCCAATTCATAATCTTTTTTTCATCTTTTTGTTCAAAATGTTGTTTATTTCTTTTCTTTTTTAAAAATTATTTATTAAACTTACCCACATTCAAGTGTTTAAAAAAAGAATGCATGAAGCTAGAATAAAATGTTTTTGTTTACAAGCAGATACCCTGTTCTTTCTTTTGGTGTTTTGTATGTTCAGATATTTATATAACAAAATATATACAAATTAATACCTAAATAGGGACATAGTAGTATACTTAAAGTATGATGTAAAGTTAATTTAAAGAAAACTTACGAGTATACTTGCAGTATAAAACTACTAAACTAGTACTTTACTGAGACTATACTTCAAAGTGTACTAAAAATGCTACTACAAGTATTTAATTAGTAAACTATCAGTATACCTATAAGTTCACTTTTAGTATAGCTGCAGTACAAACTAAACATTTTGATGTAAACTAGTTGTGTACTCAAAGTTTACAACTGTTATACTTAAAGTATACTTAAAAGTATACTTTTATATACTAGAAAGTGGGCCAATTTAGTCCCAAGGAGTATTGAAATAGTACACTTACAAGTATACTACTAGTACACTGATATTTGTATACTTACTACAATAAAGTATACTTAAAAATATACTTGAACTTTACTTAAGTATACTTAATAAAATAAACTTGAAGTATACTACTTTTTGGTAAGGGTTACATAGCTACTTTAAAAACGCATATAGGGGACATAGTTATATGTTTTAAATGGATGCATATGTTGAATATGATTGGATGAGATATCTGTACTGTATGACTGTAGACGTTTTCTTGCAAGAAAATAAATCTTCAGAAGACTTCTGTCTCATATTGAAATGGAAAATTGCCACGACAGAAGGTAAATGTTTTTGTCTGTTTTTTCCGGTTCTCTCCCTCAAGTATATTTATTCAAGTATTGCGAAAGTAACCTTTACATAAAGGCTTTAACTTACCTCCGTTTAATCTTCAGTTGCATATACCATGCCATAGCAGAGCATCAATCATGACAATGTGTGTTTGAACTACGCTGTTGAGCCATTCAGCTCATTTCTGAATCCTGAATCCAGTTTACGCCAAAGACCACATTAAGCTCCATCTGTTTGCTTTGTGCTTGTGCGATAATGCAGCCTATAGCAGAGTATGACGAAGAGCGTGAGAAAACATGCCAGATCCTAGTTTCAGCAAACAGTTTTCACAGGCTTGGTGGTCATGCACACATCCTATAACATGACATAAACCAGAGGTTAGGTTACTTTGGAAGATTCTGGGGATTAGATCACCTTATTTTAATAATAATAATAATAACAATAATCAAATAAAACAACTTAAAATGTTTCCGCTTTAGATTCAACTGATAAATCTTGCCTTAAAAATAAAGGTGCTTCACGATGCCATAGTAGAACCTTTTTGGTTCTTCAGATTATAAAAAGGTAAGAAAGAGATGGTTCTTTAAAGAACCTTTGACTGAATGGTTCTTTGTGGAACCAAAAATGGTTCTTCTATGGCATCGCTTGAAGAACCTTCTGAAGCACCTTTATTTTTAAGAGTACACAACAGGCTTAATTAATATAGTTTGGCAAAAAATTGTCTAAATTATTTTTATGAAAAAGAATTGGTTTTTAAAATATAAATTATTTGTATTTACATTCTGGTGTTTACAGTATCTTTTTAAAAAAATGTCCTTTAATCAGGATGCAGATCCTGGAAAGATTTTATGACTCACCCTATTGGTCACAAGCAATAATTGCTATTATGCAAAAACATTTCCGTGCGCTAAAAGTAACACGGCGTCTAAAGTTTAAGGAGTGTTCACTTTTGAGGATTAATGCACTAAGGACTCAATATTTATACATCATTAGTTCAAAAGAGTTCCCCACCCCGTGCATTGTTACAATCCTTTCTCTTGCATTGCAGAAAAGGCACACCAAAACCACACATATAATGACATTTCCAGCTATTGCTTGATTTCAAGTATTTCTATTATTTTTCTGGCAGGTTTTCAGCATTTTGACTCACAGATGGCACGTCTAGTGAAGTTCAAGATGAAATAAATGTGACCCTGGAGCACAAAACCAGTCTTAAGTATCAATTTTCGTTATGCTGTCATACAAAATAAACATGTGGCCCCACCTTTAGTTCAATCTTACGTCCCTTCTGAGGGACAAGTGCTATAAAACTCTGAGTATAGGACTGTGTTTTTCTCATTGAACCTGTGGAGAGCTCGACGCTCCTCACACATCATGGAGAGGATACAGATCATGTCTATAGGAGCGCTGGTATGGGTGACACTGTCTATTGGACTTGCTGCGACACAAACCAGTAAGATTTATTTAAAACAAGTGTTTTCAAATACTGAATTTAAGCATTTTATTTCCTTTACGCTGCATTGAATTTTTTTAACACTTTACAATAAGGTTCCATTTGTTAACATTAGTTAACTGCACTAGTTAACACTGAATTAACAATGAAAAATACTTCTAACACATTTATTAATATCAGTTAATGTTAATTTAAACATTTACTAATACTGTATTAAAATCAATATTATTTAATGGACCTGAATAACATTAACAAATATGAACAATTAACAGTCGAATTTTTCCATATGTAAATAAATAAAGATTGATAAATACTGTAACAAATGAGAATGTGTGAATGTTAGTCAGTGCATTACCTGATGTTAACTAATGGGACCTTATTATTAATTTATCCATCATATATTTGGCCGAGATACAACTATTTGAAAATCTGGAATCTGAGGGTGCAAAAACAATCAAAATATTGAGAAAATCATCTTTAAAGTTGTCCAAATGAAGTTCTTAGCAATGCATATTACTAATCAAAAATGAAGTTTTGATATATTTACGGTAGGAAATTTACAAAATATCTTCATGGAACATGATCTTTACTTAATATCCTAATGATTTTTGGCATAAAAGAAAAATCGATAATTTTGACCCATACAATGTATTGTTGGCTATTGCTACAAATATACCCCAGCGACTTAAGACTGCTTTTATGCTCCAGGGTCACACACATATATATATATTTTTCTGCTAGAATAATGTTTCTATAAATAGTGGAATGTAGTGATACAATAATTCTATAATTACATGCAACTACATGTAATGATAGGATGCCAATGATATTTTCCAAGAATTAATTTTTAATGTATATAATCATAATTAATGGCAGACATTAAAATTGGAAGGTAACTATCAAAAATCTTTGAGATCCAATATATTTCATTTATATTATGTTTAGTGGAACTGAAAAACAATAATTTCCTATATTAATACTGAATATTTCTCGAAATCCTCCAGTTTTCACAACAACGAACATGATTCCAACTGCCACAATAGAAATGGTTTCAGGTAAAAATCTAAGAATCCTTCAAAAATTCAAATGTTTCTTCATTAGCAACTTCAAAATAAACTAAATGTTTTATGACCAGGAGTGAGTTCACAACACAACGAGCAGGTTTGCAGTGTGTGGGGAAACTATCATTACAAGACCTTCGACGGGAACTACTTCCAGCTTCCAGCTTCCTGCAACTACATCCTGACGTCACACTGTTCGGCCAGCTATGAAGACTTTAACATCCAGCTGAGACATCAGGTGGTGAACAATGAAGCCACAATCAGCAAAATCACCATGAAGCTGCAGGGGACAGTCATAGAGCTGACCAAAGGCTCTCTCAGTGTTAACGGGCAAATGTAAGTGATTCTGATTGTTAAATTAAATATATCTCCAGGCTATACTCATATGACTTAAACTGTGTTGACTTTTGATGTCATTGCTGTCAGCTTTCACTTTGTTTTTTTGATGGTGGCGGTTTGGGAGTTATTAATGCAAACATAATATCTTTGACTGATCTGTATTGTAATAAGGTGACTTGATTTGATTTAATTTTACCATCCTCTCTGTAGAGTCACACTTCCATTTAGCAGCTCTGGCGTTTTCATCGAGAAGATGACGTCTTATATTTCAGTCAAGGCTGTTTTGGGGCTAGTAGCAATGTGGAATGAAGATGATTCGTTCATGGTAAGGATCTTCATGCAACAAACATTTATCACCAATACTGCCTCCAATGAATGCAAACAAGGAGGTAACCATGTAATGTAATATATATATATTTGATTGGTTTTCAGGTCAAGTTAGATGACAAATACAAAAACCAAACGTGTGGACTTTGTGGAGACTTCAACGGAATCGAGGTTTACAATGAATTCATCAGTGACGGTACTTTTTATAGTTTATTTGACTATTGAGAAATATGTCTGTAACCTTCAATGTTTTACATTATTATACACAGACAATAAAGAATCATTTATCTCCTGTTGTAGGAAATACGCAGTCCGTGTCTGATTATGGGAACCTCTGGAAGATGGACGGCCCAACAGAAGTCTGTAAGGAAGACACATTACCTCTTGAAGAAAACTGTGGAGACGAGGTAAGACATGCAATTGTCATTTTTCTCTGTCTACACAGAAATAACAAGCAGTTAAGTCCCTTTAAAATGTGTACAAACTAGGATAGTAATAATCATGTATTTGAGCTAAAAATCCTATGTTTTCGGGTAAAACGTCAATTATGGGTGACAAAAGAAATCGGGTGTGGGTTGTAAGTTCAAGTTTAGCACATTAATTGTGGTAGTGTTAAAAAATTATGAACATAAGCACAAACGTAGTCATTTAGCGGAGACTTGTATGTGTAAAATGGTGTTGGTTCATGTTTCTTGTCCATTGTCCCTTTTGTCGCAAACTATCCATTTTACCAATCATTTTTTAAATTAAATACAATTAATACTTCTGGAAAAAAAAGCAAGTATTTTAGAATAATGTGGCAACATATCATAATGTGAAAACATGAAGGGGTCTAAATAGTTTCTGCATGTACTTAATAAATAATAATAATAATAAACCAATAAATAAATAAGAAGACTGTATAATATGGATACGCATTTGCTGATGCATTTATTTAAAGTGACATTAGAAATGAGAAACAAATGGATTACCAAAAATTGTTTTCATGTTATTTTGCATTTTCTTGGGCCCCAAACAACTTGTATTAGTATTATGAATCACATATGTGACCCTGGAGCACAAAAGCAGTCTTAAGTCGCTGGGGTATATTTGTTATTCATTCAGCTTTCAGATGATGTAGAAATCTCAATTTCGAAAAATTGACCCTTATGACTGGTTTTGTGGTCCAGGGTCACATATTATATGTAGGAAATCCAGGGTTCAAGTCACAGGTAGATATACTTTGTTTAGTAAATCAATTTACATAAAAAAAAACCATGGATTTACATAAGAAACAGTGAGCCTTTGGAATGATCATTGTTAGTGGTTTTATCATTTGTAGCTGTAGCAATAATTATTTTACTGGGTTGCTGATAATTATTTAATGTGACTTCTCACTCCCCACAGAATTTCTGCCGTGATATCTTCTCCAGTTCAGTGTTCAGTGATTGCAGAGGTCGGGTTTCCATTGATTCATTTGTCCAAGTTTGCATGAAAGACCTGTGCCATTGCAACGGCACCTCTGGATCTTTCTGTCTATGCAAATCCATCGGCGAATATTCAAGGCAGTGTGTGCATGCAGGTGGAAAGCCTGAAGAATGGAGATCAGAATATTTTTGCCGTAAGTATGCCATCTTCTGTTAGTGGCTCATTTCTTTAGTCCTTTGTGAATGTTTGTCTTACTTATAGTATGTCCCCATCTTTTGTATGTTGCAGCACATCCGTGCCCAGAAAGCATGATCCACCAAGAGTGTGGAAATCCCTGCACTGACACCTGCACAAACCCTGAAATAGGACAAGTGTGTGAGCACCACTGCATTGATGGATGCTTCTGCCCTCCTGGTACAGTGTTTTTACTACGTTTTTCTTTTTTTATTGATGCTATTTTCTAAAGTAGCTGATTTGGCTTTGCACATTTCTTTTATCTTTAATCTGATACTTTAAACTGATTTCACTTAACCCCTCTAGTGGTATTCAGTCATTTTAGATTGAAAATTTATTAGGCTACGACATAATTAGAAATGTCTTCATATATATCCAAAACCTGATAAAAGTAAGTAATTATGTCTGAAAATACTCAGCATTTAGTGGTTACGTTGCATTACATATAATGTTCTTATTTTTTCCACCAGATGTCCTCAATCTGCCTTAAATACATTGGATATTAATTCCTTTGTTCTATTTTTAACTTAATCATTGTATTAATAAAAAAAATGTATATGGAATATTTAAGGGCGAAGCACTGTAGGTGCTGTAGCCCCTATATGCATGTTTTTTTTCCTCTAAAAATTTGTATTTTATATAGACATAAATGCTGCACAATTTAAGAGTTTTGTCTAGTGCCATAAATCTCAAAATACTAAATATTAAAGACTAAATATCGTGGAAACAAAATATAGTGCATTCATTTCGGCCTGTTTTGACCATTAAGGATCACAATTCTGAGAAATACCAGAGGATTAAACAACAATGATTGGTAGATTTATTACTGGTGTTCTCAACACATCCATTCTGTCCTGTGCAAAAACCCATTTTGCACTTTCTCTCTCCTCCAGGCACTGTTTTTGATGATATACACAATACTGGCTGTATCCCACACAGTGAATGCTCCTGCGTCCTTGGAGGTAAAATATTCGCCTCTGGGGAGAATTACACAAGCAGCTGCAGAGACTGGTAAGCCTTGTTTGACATTCAGATTGAATTTGCTCTTATAGTCAGGATAAAAATGAATAATATATTAGATTAGACTTAAGATTTGATGTTTTAATATTAAATCATGTACTATATTGGGTGTTTTGAAAAGTATATGTTTACACTGACATTATTTTTTTCCATTTAGCACCTGTGAACAGGGACAGTGGAACTGTATCCAGAAGGACTGCCCACATTCATGCTCAGTAGAGGGTGGATCCCATATTACCTCTTATGATGGAAAAGCCTACACCTTTCATGGAGACTGCACTTATGTCCTGTCCAAAGTATGTACTTCCTTGTGCTTGAAGGCCGTTCATGAGACAGCTTTACAAGACACTACATATAAGCTGTTGCTGCACTAATTAGAAGTAGCTAGTAAAGAAGTGATTGATTTTTAAGTATTGTGCAAAACAATGTCATGACTACTATCAAATAAAACAAACTGACAAATTAACCTTGTCCATTTTTCTTTCTTTTTCAAAAGCAATGCACAGGCACGGAATTCACAGTTCAAGGAGACCTGGTGAAATGTGGTGTGACTGAAACTGAAACCTGCTTGAAGTCAGTAACGCTGGCATTGTTAGACGGAACTAATGTAAGTACTAAAATGGACTGAAAGAGAAAACTTAACATATCACTTAGCATATCAAATCTTAAACATTTCCAAACAGAAAACATTCCCTGACTTACTTTTTTTGCTGTATTTGCTTGTGCACACAGGTGATCAAAGTGGATTCCGGTGGAAATATTGAGGTCAACAGAATAATTGCCCAGATGCCACTTTTTACAGGTGGGCAAATCAAATATGAGGATAGATAGATAGATAGATAGATAGATAGATAGATAGATAGATAGATACTAGTGGAACTGTATCCAGAAGGACTGCCCACATTCATGCTCAGTAGAGGGTGGATCCCATATTACCTCTTATGATGGAAAAGCCTACACCTTTCATGGAGACTGCACTTATGTCCTGTCCAAAGTATGTACTTCCTTGTGCTTGAAGGCCGTTCATGAGACAGCTTTACAAGACACTACATATAAGCTGTTGCTGCACTAATTAGAAGTAGCTAGTAAAGAAGTGATTGATTTTTAAGTATTGTGCAAAACAATGTCATGACTACTATCAAATAAAACAAACTGACAAATTAACCTTGTCCATTTTTCTTTCTTTTTCAAAAGCAATGCACAGGCACGGAATTCACAGTTCAAGGAGACCTGGTGAAATGTGGTGTGACTGAAACTGAAACCTGCTTGAAGTCAGTAACGCTGGCATTGTTAGACGGAACTAATGTAAGTACTAAAATGGACTGGAAGAGAAAACTTAACATACCACTTAGCATATCAAATCTTAAACATTTCCAAACAGAAAACATTCCCTGACTTTTTTTGCTGTATTTGCTTGTGCACACAGGTGATCAAAGTGGATTCCGGTGGAAATATTGAGGTCAACAGAATAATTGCCCAGATGCCACTTTTTACAGGTGGGCAAATCAAATATGAGGATAGATAGATAGATAGATAGATAGATAGATAGATAGATAGATAGATACT
>NW_015632728.1:110747-124990 GCF_001515625.1 Sinocyclocheilus rhinocerous
AAATACGAGGATAGATAGATAGATAGATAGATAGATAGATAGATAGATACTAGCACTGATAAACATACCAGCACTAAATCAGTTGTTGTTCATTAGAAAACATCAAATACACTGTAACTTTTGATGCCATCTTTTGGATATAAATATTGCATATTTGGTGAATGTAGGGAATGCGAATATGAAATCTTTAAAGTGATTCAAATAGCGTTGGTTCATTTGAATAATTGTTCAGAATGGAGATTGCTTATACAAAGAACTGCTTGATTTCTGTTTTATTACTGTTTACCAATTATTTATTAATGTGTCTATTATTATTTGTTTTTCAGCTGATGTGAGCATTTTCAAGCCCTCCTCATTCTACATTGTCATTCAGGCCCATTTGACTGGGCTTCGTCTAGAGATCCAGCTTGTACCGCTAATGCAACTTTACATCACAGTCAATTCAGTGTACCAAGGAGAAACATGCGGTATTTATTTTTTACAGACCTATTATCTCACCCTCTCATGCAATAAAAGCAGCATCAAATCAATAAATGTGCATGCTTTTTGATCTTCATGTAAGGCTTTCTGACTTTTTTCTCTGTTTTCAATTTAATTCTGTTTCCGGTATTAATCTTGTTAATAACAAATCAATTTACAGGTCTTTGTGGCAATTTCAACAACATTGAGGCTGATGACTTCACAACCATTGGTGGACTCAGGGAAGCAACCGCTTTAGATTTTGCAAACACCTGGAAAACAAGAGCAAGTTGCCCTGATGTCAAAAGAAACTTTGAGAATCCTTGCAGTCTTAGCACTGAAAATGGTATGAGTTGCTGTGATTTGATTTATAACTCTGGAATGTCATTAAAGACTAATCATCAATCACTTTTTGCTTCACAGAGAAATATGCACAGCACTGGTGTTCCCTGCTATCAGATCCCTCATCAGTGTTTGCCCCCTGCCACTCTGAAATCAGCCCTGAAGTCTACAAAGCAGTAAGTGAAATTACGTTCCTTCTCTTTTATTGTTTTTTTTTTAGAGTTTTCTCTAACTTTTACATCCTTTCTAGAATTGCATATATGACAGCTGCAACTGTGAGAAAAGTGAGGACTGCATGTGTGCTGCTTTGTCTTCATACGTTCACGCATGTGCTGCAAGAGGGATTGCTCTTGATGGCTGGAGAGAAGTTGCCTGCAGTGAGTTGCTTTCTTCTCTGGAAGGCTTGAGAATATTTGATAGCTGTCAACAGCTCGAGTTTCATTTTAAAAGTCAATCAGATTAAAAACAACATGTGAGAGCTCAAATAAGAATTTTTGGTTGCATATGTTCATCAAGTTGTTTGTCTCTTTCTTCTCAGAAACGTACACGCTAACCTGCCCCAGCACCACGGTCTACTCTTATCAAATGACCAGCTGTGACCGCACTTGCCGATCCCTCAGCCAATCAGACAACACCTGCGCTATTGACTTGGTGCCAGTAGATGGCTGTGGCTGTGCACAAGGAACGTACATGAACGAGAATGGTGACTGTGTTGCACCTGCCAGCTGCTCATGTTATGATTCAGGCAAAATTATTCCTGCTGGAGATATAATCCCTAAAGATGGTGGATCATGGTATGCACATGGAGTTGGTTAAATTTCTGTTGAAAAAATTGTTGTAGGCAGGGTTTTTCAAAGTTTTTGATATCAGTGACCCCCAAATATGACAACCCTGAGGCACCAATATAAAGCTGGCTACTTTGAATATTATAATAATACTTTTTCAACCCAGGGCGGTGGGGGTGTCCATGGACTTCAGTTTGAAAAACCCTGTTATAAACTTGCCCAAAATGCGATTTAATAATAGTTAACCGAATATTTAAATTTCAGTGTTTGCGAGCAAGGGAAACTGAGCTGCACTGGGGTATCGAATGGGGAAGGTGCGTGAAGCTATATTTAAATTGTACATTTAAAAAACCTCAGGTTTCTGGATAACACTTTAATTGTATTAGTATTTGAGATCAGCTACGGGCATACCCTTAATGTCTTTTTGTTCATTCTTTTCTTTTAGAGTGCCAAGATCCAATGACGTTTTTCAACTGCTCCAGCGCTAGCCCTGGATCCACGGGATCGGAGTGTCAGAAGAGCTGCAACACATTAGACATGGCCTGCGTGAGTTGCTTTAATTCCTATAAAAGAGTAGGCCATGCTGATGGTACTTTTTCTGTGTGACACAAAACAAGACATTTCTTTGAGTAGTGTCCAAGTCTTTAAGTACAACAACAGTAAAACTGCATTATGGGTAATAAAACACCATCAATGCACAATTAAATATTGCCAGTTGTAATGTCTGGAGTGTAAAATTAAATTTGAGAGCTTTGAGATTTTGGAAGACATTTAAAAAATGCTCTAAAAAAACCTTTGAGTTTTTGGAACTTGACTAGCATGTACTGTAAAGAGCAGAATGAAGATACTTTATATACTCCCCCTTTTTGTTGTACTGAGAAAATAACAGCATATGGGTTTAGAATGGCATTGGGGTGAGTAAATAACTAAATTGTTAAATTTGGGTGAACTATTCCTTTCAGCAGCTACAAGTAAGCATTTGCTGACTTTAATATTGAATGACTGCAGATCAGCACAGAGTGTGTGTCTGGCTGTGTGTGCCCCTCTGGACTGGTGTCTGATGGGAAAGGTGGCTGTATCGCTGAAAACCTGTGCCCTTGCTTCCATAACGGAGTTGCCTACCAACCTGGAGAAAGCATTAAGACTGACTGTAATACATGGTATGTTTAGCTGTTCAGGATTTGTAATTATTTTTTATATTCTGTATACAATTTTCATAATGAACTTGCATTCCTTTTTATAGCACTTGTAAGGATAGACGATGGATCTGCACCACAAACCAGTGCAGTGGGACATGCAGCATCTATGGAGACGGCCATTATAAAACGTTTGATGAGAAAATATACGTCTTCAGTGGAAACTGTGAATACAGCCTTGTTCAGGTATTAACCTTGCACTTCCTTACGAAGCCTGAAGATCTTTATACTGTAACTTTATCATCTAAATCAAAATTTTATGCCACGACCAGGACTTTTGTAACAACACGACCGGCACTTTTAGAGTCATTACTGAAAACATTCCCTGTGGATCCACCGGCACCACTTGTTCCAAGGCTATCAAGCTGTTTCTTGGCGTAAGTTAACTTCTCACATTCATAGCAACCTTAAATTAGTGAAGAATAAGCATTGCAATTATGCCATTGTATTTCAGAGCATTGAGCTTAGATTGATAGATGGATCCTACCAAGTTGTTCATAGAGATGCAGGAGAGGAGATTCCCTACCAGATGCGCACCATGGGGCTTTACTTGGTGATTGAGGCCAATAATGGTCTGATGCTCATATGGGACAGAAAAACAACTATACACATCAAACTGAGTCCAGAGTTTAATGTGAGTAAAGTGGTTGGTTCATCAACTCCACCCTTGTTGACTCTATTTGTTAATTGCAAATATCAGATTTATTTTATATATTAACAGTTTTCCATTTGTATCGATAGGGCCGCGTGTGTGGTCTGTGCGGAAACTATGATGGAAACGCAAACAATGACTTCACTACGCGCAGTCAAGCAATTGCTGTCGAAACCCTGGATTTTGTAAACAGCTGGAAGCTCTCTAATTGTCCAGATGCAACCCTCATCCAAGATCCTTGTGTCCATAATCCATATAGAGAGGCGTGGGCACAGAGGCAGTGCAGCATCATTACTAGCAGTGTCTTCTCAACCTGTCATTCACAGGTACTTACAACAAACTGCTTTTTAGGGAGCTTGAAAAGCCATATGTATTTTTTCTCTGAAACATTGAATGCAATTTTGGTAACAGTCACATTGTCATGAATATTGCTTTAAAGGTGGACCCCTCTCCTTTTTATGACGCTTGTGTGAGAGATGCATGTGCCTGTGATAGTGGTGGAGATTATGAGTGTTTTTGCACAGCTGTAACAGCCTATGCACAAGCCTGTAATGAGGCTGGAGCCTGCGTTGCTTGGAGAACACCTAAAATATGCCGTAAGTTACTAATAGTTATATGACTGTCATCAGATGTGTTGTGTCGGAATGACTAAAAGCTGTAAACATCAAAGAAAACCAAGAAACAGGTTTAAGGTTGCCTTTTTATTGCAGCAATGTTTTGTGATTATTACAACCCCCCTGGTGAATGTGAGTGGCATTACAAACCTTGTGGAGCACCTTGTATGCAGACATGCAGAAACCCCTCTGGAAACTGCTCTAGTCAGATACCAGCACTTGAAGGTGAGAACTCGTAATTAAATCCAGTTATATCACCTGCATGTTAGTGAGAAAACTATTACTACTTGTGACAAAATGACTTTAATACGATTTCAAAATACATCACACATATTCTGTAGTTTATTAAATATGTGTTTTTTTTAGCATTGCAATATATTCAGTATACAATTACTGCTCTAGGTATCCTAGAGGTGATTTTGTTGGTAATCAATAATGTAGACCACATAACGAATAACAGGAAGGGGATATTTTGCTTCAGGTTTTTAAAAAAATTTTCTTCAAAGTGATTAAAATGGATTTTAGTCAAGTATTCATGCAAATGTTTATTGTTCATAACATCACTCAAACTTATATCACCTTGGCTTTGAATCATTAAAAAAACATATAATAGGCTCTATTCCCTAAACTGGACAAGTATATGGAACACTATCTTTGTAAAATTTGTAAAAACAATTGATTCACTAAAATCTATTGAACTTAATTTGAACTTCACATATCCTCATCGAGGTATTTTTTAAATTTTATTTTATCTGATTTATGTATTTTTCCCTTTTAATCTTTTTTTAGGATGCTATCCTAAATGTCCTCCCGAGCAGCCTATTTTTGATGAGGATAACATGAAGTGTGTGACGCAGGAAGATTGTGGCTGTTTTGTTGATATGTTACATTATCAGGTTGGCCAGCAGGTGCCAACCACAGAGAACTGTCAGTCATGGTATGTGTAGATATTTTCTACTCATATTCATGTTTCAGAAAGGTCACTAACAGTTTTGAAATATATTTAATCTATTCTATCTGTACTTTTTCCTCATGCAGTTATTGTACATCATTTGGTGTTGTCTGTGACTTTGATGTAAATGGTAAGGTTTTTAGCATTTCAGTTATAGTTTAGTTTGAAGATCGTGTAAGAAGAATCTATTGTCATCATATACTCTTTCATAAAACTTTATACACTTTCCATATACATTTTCTATTTTTACAGCATGTACATGCCAGTACAACAATGTGGAGTACAACTTTGGAGATACCATTTATCACACAACGGATGGGCTGGGAGGTTGTATCACAAGCAAATGTTCAGTCAATGGAACTATTGAGAGGACTTTGATACCTTGTGAAACAACTACTGTCCCAACAACCACATCCACCATGACCACAATGCAGAAATTAACACCAACCCCGACAACAGTTTTTGTCTTCAGCACCCCAGGTATTCTTTCATTTCTGTGGTACACATTTATTCCTGATCTTATATATTACTACTATAGTTTGTTTAGGCCTCATGCATTGTAAACCATAGAGTTGATGCATTGCATTAGTTCTACTGGGAAGACTTGTGGTAAGGTTGTTGTTGTAAACATCAATTATTTCATTCAATTCAAATTAGATCTTCTGAAATTAGAACTTCTCTGCACAATGGAATTAAAATGTATTTTTATAGTATTCAAACATTGAACATATATTTTTACACACCAAATTATTTATTTATTTGTTTATTGATTGACATTTTAATGTTGTACCTTTGTCCACAGAATACACTTCACCTGAAACTGAAAAAGAAACAACCACAACTCATGAAGATTTATCCACATCAAGCAAGCCAGAACAATTGACAAGTGGACATTTAAGCCAACCAACAACTGAAGTTATTTTAACTGCTTCTACTACAGAAATTAAATATTCAACTGAAAAACTGATATCAGTAACATCAATGTCTTCAACATCAGCAGTTGAAACATCAACACTGTCCTTAACCACGACAGGAAACAAAACAACAGGAGCTGAAAGCTCTACAGAGGCACAAAGTACAAGCAGGTTAACAACAACATCAGAAACCTCAATTGCACCCATTACAAAAACCCTTGCAACGATAACTGCTAAAGCATGGACAACACTTCAGACTACTGGTGAACAAACCACTGAGTTTGAATTTACCACATCTCAAATACCTTTGTCCACCACCACCAGGCCACCAAAAGTGGGGACGACTGGCCTAACAAGCCAACCAATGACTACAGCAACAACCACTTTAGAAGAGGTAACAGGCACATCATCTGAAAAATCAACATCTACAAGCACAGCCCTGCCAATGTCACAAACTTCTTTGCCAGTCGTTACATCCACACAGCCAACAATGCTGACAAAGACAACTGCTGTACCAGTCACTACCCTTGTGTACACAACAGTGAGTGTAGAATCATCCACTGGGTCTGAGCTTACCACTCAGGGTCTTTCTTCAACAACAAAACCGCTCAAAGCTGAAACAACTCTTTCAACCACCACACTAGCCGTCCCATCCACTACTCTCATTGTAGAGGAAGGAAGCACCACTGCCCAACCATCTACAGAATCATCAGCTCCAAGCGTAGTCTCCACAACTTCAAAATCTTCCACAGCTACTCAAACAACTGGACAACCAACCACAACTGAGACTGTAACTGAGAATGAATTGACCACAGGTCAGACACCTTTGTCCACCACAACCAGGCCACCAAAAGTAGAGACGACTGGCCTAACAAGCCAATTAACGACTACAGCAACAACCACTTTAGAAGAGGTAACAGGCACATCATCTGAAACATCAACATCTACAAGCACATACAGCTACTCAAACAACTGGACAACCAACAACAACTGAGACTATAACTGAGAATGAATTGACCACAGCTCAGACACCTTTGTCCACCACCACCAGGCCACCAAAAGTGGAGACGACTGGCCTAACAAGCCAACCAACGACTACAGGAACAACCACTTTAGAAGTGGAAACTTCTTTCGAAACAACTAAAACAGTGTATATTTCAACTATTTCACCAATTTCCACTCAAAATGTTTTCTACTCATCCACATCCATGGAGACCTCAGTTGCTCCCATTACACAAACATTACCATCATTTACTAAGACCCTTCCAGTGACATATCTGACGAGTTTTTTTTTTGGGGGGTTTTGCAGCCCAATGATACTTGGCAGAGTGGATGTCAAATGTGTGAGTGTGAGAGTGAAACACTGACGGTCCGTTGCCAGCCTGTAACTTGTCCTGTTTCACCACCTGTTACTTGCGATAAGCCTGGACAAGTGCTTGTGAACACAACAATTGACTGCTGTGAGATCCATGAGTGCAGTAAGTGATCTGAAAACAAGAAAACGGGGACTCAGAAGGACTTTTTAAAACAGATGACAGAAATACTATTCATTTTATATATTTACTAGTTTTTAGTTATTCAGTCATACTAGTGGTTTTCAACTGATGGCTTTAAAAAATGAGGTCCCAACTTAAGCAAATGATGGGTCTTGATTTTACCCTTGTACTGTTTAAACAGCAGAAAGTTAGACTAAAAATTCAAAAAACTGATTATAGAAATGCCTGTACATTTACAATGACATGCTGAACAAAAATGTTTAATATTATTCTACAGGTTGTGATGTGAACCTGTGCCTTATTCCGACAATACAATGTCCACTGGGTTTTATACCATCCTTCAGCGTGTCTCCAGATAACTGCTGTCCAGATTATATTTGCTGTATGTATATGGACCAGTTGTTCTCAGAAATGATACTTTGTTTTGATGCTGTGCGATGCACTCATTCATTTCTTAATTTTTACAGCACCCATGGAAGTCTGTGTCCATAATACCACAGTGTATCAGGTAAAATGAGATATTACTTCATTTTATATATATATATACAAGATATCAAAAGTATACTTATTCCCTCTCTCTATCTTCGTCTCTAGCCTGGCTCATCTATACCAAGCGATGACCCTTGTACGTTTTGTCAGTGTGGTTGGAACGTAGATCCTGAAACAAATCTTCTTGCTCCAGAGTGTGTGATAGCTGACTGCAACGATAACTGTCCAGAGGTATAATCGTCTATTTCCGTCTTCAATAAAGACTAGCGGAGTCGGGTTACAAATGCCACCGTTTTAGAAAAAGCATAACAAATCATGTGAACAATAAGCATAGACACCTTTAAAAGAAGTCAGTGCACAGTTATCTATCAACTACCAGGCAATGTGATGTATTTCTCTTTCTTTTTTTTTCCTTCAGGGTCACGAGTACCAACTCATTCCTGGTCAGTGCTGTGGAGAGTGTGTTAGCACCGATTGTGTGGTTATGCATGACAACATCACAGTTACCGTTTTAGTAAGTTCCGACATGATACTTATTTTAGCATTTTAACAATTGCATTGTAAAGTGCATTTTGTAACATCAAATTAATGACATTTTAAATGTTTGCTTTAAGTATTCTTTGTATACCTTCTCCACTAACAGGTTGACCAGATATGGCAACCATCTAATGACAAATGTGTGAAATACAAGTGTGAGAGAGTCAACGGTAACTCGGTGACAGTTGAGATTAAGACCACTTGCCCTGCCTTCAATCCTGAGAATTGTATCCCTGTAAGTGGCTTGAAAGAGACAACTTAATATCTTAAATTTAAGTCTGTTCAATGGTTAATGCTTTTTCTTTTTCTACAGGGAACAGAGACAATAGATGCAGATGGCTGCTGTCAAACCTGTGAGTCTGGAACATTTAAAAAGCATTACTCAATAATTGCAAAATATGTTAATGAGAGTTAAATATTACTCTTAAAAATGCATTTATGTTCTATTTGAATCATGATTCGTGAAAATGACGGGTAATGCCATTCAGCTTTACACCTGATGCCACTATCTGAACACCATTTCTAGGAGCAAAATAACTTAATTAAAAAAAGAAAATACTGCTATTGAACAGTGTTGGGTAGATTACTTGCAAATTGTAGTCCGTTACCGATTCCAAATTTCATGAAAAAAAAAACTGTAGTTGTAACATAATCCATTACATTACACTTTTCAGGAAATATAATCAGACTGCTTTTTGATTACTTTTAGAATAATTTTGACCTAACTGATTTAAATGGGATAATCACGTACCACATTGATATAAAAATATTCCATTTGTTGTTATTAACAACATGAAGTGCATTAAACATATTACGTCAAAGTTTCCCAAACTTCCCATGTAATCGGTTACTACCCAGCACTGCTACTGAACTTGCCGAAAAACTATTTCAGGTCATATAAAGTGTAGAGTTATATTTTCTAACACTTACTTAATGTGTTTCTCATTTCCCTTAGGTACACTGGACAACAAATGTAATGTCCAGAAGAACAGCACCTTCATGGACAGTAATGGCTGTATAAGCAGCACACCTGTGGAAATAAGCTCTTGCTCAGGCTTGTGTGAGACCTCATCAATGTGAGTATCAAAATCACAATTTAGAGACCTTCATTTATAAATACATGTAGTTTTTGTGCCACAAATTGTACCGTCTGTGCTGGTACTTAACAACCGAACCGTCATTGTATGTCGAAACAGATACTCTGCAGAAGCGAACGCTCTTGTGCACTCGTGCTCGTGCTGTCAAGAAATGACAACCACCAAGAAGGAAGCGACCCTGACTTGCCCTGATGGGTCAAATATCAGCCACACTTACATTTACATTGAGTCTTGTGGCTGCAAGGCCTCCGATTGCTCTGGTCAATCGACTTCCTTAAGGAGACGCCGGAGGAGATTGTGAACCTGCGTTCTTAACCCCGAACAGTAGAGCAGTTTCAAATTAATCTTATGGAACAAATCTGTAAATTTTAATAGCATGAAATGTTTGTGATAATTATCTCTATGGTGACATGACAGCTTTTTTTGTTTCTTGTCTAGTAGCTCTTAATAAACTAATGCAAACTGAAGTTTGTTTATATGTTGTCATTTTTCTGGAAAACTACAATGGTTTCAATGCTCTGTGAATGGCATGGTGGAAAGGATTCTGTCACAGTTGTGGATTCACAATGTAAAGATTTTGGATGCAAAATTATAACCTTTTGCAACCCACTTTAAACTATATTTTTTAGTCTAATTACATTCAAACTGGTGATAACTGGTGCGTTAGTTAGAGCAATATGGCAACTATAGCCTTTTCATTTAGGTTTACATTTATGCATTTAGCTGACACTTCTATCCGAAGTAACATAATAGAAAAACAACAGCAATTCATCACAGAGCCAACAACAATCACAGTGTGCAATGCCAGGTTTATTATAAAGCTAGATTAGTAAACAAGCTAGAGCAGAGGAGAAAAGCAAATAATTTTTTTTAGTTTTGCTCCAAGTGCCATTTACTCCAAAACAATATGATAATTTTAACCTCAAGGTCTTGCAACTGTACTGTGCAATAACAGGCAATGTGCGTCATATATTTGCCAATATCATGGGCTGCTATTAGGCATTTCACACTTACCAGATATTCTGTGCTTGTAATGGTCATAAAAAGGTTTGTGCACAAACGAGCCATTAAAATAATGACATTAATTCTGATATACTCCGATATCTCTTTAATCATCTTCAAAATAAATTAAATCCATTTACATTTATGTAACTAAATTCATACAGATAAAAGCATAAAACAGTATATCAAACATCTTTAAGACATGGGATCACTACAATACAGATATGGTATACTGCCCTCAGCGGACATATGACAAGCAACTCCTTTGCAAAAATCATCCTACATTCTCTGTAACGTCCCAGAAACATTCATTCTGAATGCTGATTTAAAGACAATTAAAAGTTTGTTAGATTTACTTGCTACTGTTAAGGGTTGATAGACTTCAGTGTGCATATTTACAGGGGGTTTTTTTTGGTATAAAGTTTTACATTGTTGGTACATTTAAGCGCTAGCTGTGTGGCAGTTCTGCAGTTAAAGCTCCTCGGCCATCTGTAGCAAGGAGTTTATGGCAGCATCCTTGTTGCCCTGTTGGGCCTCCAAAACGGTGCGGATCACCTCCTTGTCCAGGTTGGGAAACATGTCCTGAAGGGCTTTAAGGTCTTCTTCACCGCAGGGGGCGCTCTGTGACGTGACGGCAGGCACGGTTGGCATTCCCATGGGCACCACACCTTGGTTATACATACCAGGGACACCTAAATACACATTTGGACAAAAGCGTACGTTTCGTGTTTTGTTTTTATCATTAAAGGCGGTATTTAACTGTGCACAGGCAACCATTTTAGAGTCTTAATCTCCCAAACAGAACAGGCTTGCTTACTCATTTCAACCCTGCAAATCTGACATGAAAGAATGACATGAAAATCAGTTTTTTTTTTTTATTATTATTTTTGAAAGTTAATTGAATCTTTAGACACAAACGTTTTCGTATGTGTTTTTGCGGGGCTTTTTTTTTTTTAATCAGAGGCTGAAACAGAGCAAAAATATGCAATTTGGTGCAGATGCTGATATTTATACTGCCAAAAATTAAGATGAAATTTTGATAGTTTGTAATGTTAATCAATGAGGTCTTTATAACAGTATAGCAGACAACCTACATAAAATGATATATCAGTTGTCACTCTATATCTCCAATAATATGTCTTAGTAAGATGATATTTAAAAAAAACCAAAAACTATAGGACAGGAAGAACTGTCGTTATCTCTAGGTCATTTCCCAAAACCGTTCAAGCTGATGGTTAAGTCTCTTGTTAAAAAACACAACTAGATCCTAATGATCTGGCAAATTACAGACCCATGTCAAATCTTCCGTTTATGTCAAAAATTTTAGAAAAAGTTGTGTCTGCTCAATTACACTCCTTCCTTCAAAAAAATTATATCTATGAAGAATTTCAGTCAGGTTTCAGGGCCCATCATAGCATAGAAACTGACTTGCTTCTTGCATCAGACCAAGGCTGCATCTCATTGTTAGTTTTACTTGATCTTGGTGCTGCGTTTGACACTATAGATCATGACGTACTCCTAGATCGATTACAAAACTATACGGTTATTTAAGGGCAGGCTTTAAGATGGTTTAATCCTACCTGTCCGATCGCTATCACTTTGTCTATTTAAATGGGGAATCATCTCAATTAACTCCAGTAAAGTATGGAGTCCCACAAGGATCTGTCCTAGGCCCTCTGCTATTCTAAACGTCCATCAGACGACAAAAAGCATGTAGTAGATTGTGTGAAACAGGCATTTCAGCAACATTTTGATCATCTTGATCATTTAAAGGCCTTAGAAATGTGTGTACCAAATATGATACAGTAGGGTTAAACATGATGAAGGGCCCTAAAACTGCATGAATACAGCAGTGGCTGATCGATTTATTATGTCAGTGTTATACATACCTGCTATGGGCACATATCCAACGCCCTGTTGATAAACTGTAGGCATCAAAACCACAGGCTGCGGCTGCATCATCATTCCCGCTGGTATTGACTTTGACAAAAAAAAAAAAAAAAAGAGAGAGAGAGAGAGAGAAAAATATACATTTGATTAAACAAAAGTTGACATGCTCTTTTTTTGAAAGAGTTACTGTTCTTATACGTTATATCAGTTTACAGTGCATATACTTTCTGAATTTTCATGCATGTCCTGACCAGGTCATTTGTACAGGCAACAAGTAATTTGACTGTCCACACTGAAAGCAAAAGCAGAACACAACATATGCATACCTATCACAATTGCATTGGTTCACAAAGTTGAAAGGCAACAGCATTTCTCTTGTAACACCTGTTTAAGACACGCCATAACACTCCGTTCATGCACAGGAGTATTTTGTGAGTGAGGACTTACAGCAAAGGACATGACAAGATTAATCATGCCTTCTTTGTCATCACCCTGCCTTCCGCTCAAGCTGTACCATTCATCCACGACGGTTCCCTCTCGCAGGCTCTCTGGGATCGTCACGTGTGTCCATGCGATGCGATCATCCATGGAAAACGCTCTCTGTCCAGCAACACAGAACAATCAACAGTTAAGATCGCCTACTGCAAGAAAAGTCACCTTTACATGCAGGATTTCAGGATATAAAAATCTTAAAAATGATTTAAGATTTTGTTATTTTGGCACGGTTACCGTTTTTATTACAATTTTTTAAAAAGCTTTCATTTTTATATTTTCTGTTTTCATTTTAATTTTAGTTAAAGTTGTAGTAATTAAATTGTGTATTTTGTCATTTTGTCAAATGTGCCATTTTTATAAATTTTTTGTTTGTTTCTTCGCCTACATCCAACATCATCCGCTGAAACATCATTCTTTTGTGAACGCGCGTACGACAGTTAGCGGAAGCTAGTGATGAAATATGGATATTTTTCTTACACAAATGCATTGATTTGCTTCAGAAGGCCTTTATTGTCCCTTTTGAGCCGTGTGGAGTACTTTTTATGATGGATGGATGCACTTTTTTGTGCTTCAAAATCTCGACCCCCATTCATTGCCATTATAAAGCTTGGACATAAACATAACTCCGATTATATTCGTCTGAAAGAAGAATACACCTAGGATGGCTTGAGGGTAAATCATGGGGTAATTTTTGGGTGAACTATCCCTTTAACTATAGTAACCCTGGCATGCCATAATGGATTTTTTTCTTCCATACTATGGAAGTCAATGGCTACCAGAAACTCTTTGGTAATCAACATTCTTCAAAATATCTTCCTTTGTGTTCAACAGAAGAAATAAATTAATACAGTTTTGGAAAAACTTGAGGGACAGTAAATGATCACAGTATTTGTTTTTGGGTGAATTATTGCTTTAACGTGACTATAATATGACTAAAATATCAAAAGTTTTCAAATGAACGTTAACTAAATATGACAAAAACAAGGACATGTAACACAAAACTAAGCTATTAAAAATAGCTGGAAAAGGAATACAATTTCTAACCACTTTGAAAAGTAAATGATTCAAAACTTTCGATTATTTTGTCTCCTCTTTTTTTGAAAACAAATAGAGATTCTGGTATTTTTTTTGTTTTTAATTACATTTTAGTTTTGATCTTTTCCTGTCAACAATACAGAATATTGATATAGTCACAGTTATCGTTAAATGACATCCGTGTTGTCTCATCATAGTCATGGGAAAAAAAAAGGTTGTCAATAAACATTTTTCATCTTACTTTTCGTAAAAAAAAAAATAAAAAAAAATTTATATATATATATATAA
>NW_015632728.1:125000-154613 GCF_001515625.1 Sinocyclocheilus rhinocerous
GCTTGGTTACCCACATTCTTCAAAAATAACTTTTATGTTCAACAGAAGAAATAAATTAATGCAGTTTTGGAAAAACTTGAGGGACAGTAAATGATCACAGTATTTGTTTTTGGGAGAATTATTGCTTTAACGTGACTATAATATGACTAAAATATCAAAAGTTTTCAATGACTCAAATTAACGTTAACTAAATATGACAAAAACAAGGACATGTAACACAAAACTAAGCTATTAAAAATAGCTGGAAAAGGAATACAATTTCTAACCACTTTGAAAAGTAAATGATTCAAAACTTTCGATTATTTTGTCTCCTCTTTTTTTGAAAACAAATAGAGATTCTGGTATTTTTTTTGTTTTTAATTACATTTTAGTTTTGATCTTTTCCTGTCAACAATACAGAATATTGATATAGTCACAGTTATCGTTAAATGACATCCGTGTTGTCTCATCATAGTCATGGGAAAAAAAAAGGTTGTCAATAAACATTTTTCATCTTACTTTTCGTAAAAAAAAAAATAAAAAAAAATTTATATATATATATATAATTTTTTTTTTTTAATGTAAATGCAAATTTTGGTAAATTATATAACTGTTTACAAAAAAAGAAAATGTTTTATAAGAAGTTATTTCAGTCTGACCTCATCGAAGATTTCCAGATAGAAAGAGTCGACCCCAGGCGGGACAGTGCACTGGATGACTTTGTTCCAGCGAGGGTTCTTTGCTCCATTGTGGGCAGTAAGAGTCTCATAGACGGCATAGCCAAGTCGAATCCTGCAGTAAGGGTCCATGCGTGTCATCCCATAGTTCTTCGCAAGCTTCGCCTGTGAAAATAACAATATAATTGGCCTTGTAACTTACAGGCCTTTGCATCTCCTTTTAAATATCCAGTATACTTATTACACACTTAAAGTCACAGATGCACAAATACAACAACTGCAATGAGCCATTTATGTAGAAACACAATGTTAAGCCGAAATGTTGTTTTGTGCAACTGACTGAAATGCATTGCTCAAGCAATTGCCCAATCAGTGTTGCAACCACAGAAAGATGCCAGTGATGGAAATAACTTGTTATCTAACATTGCTATCATTATCATATTATTACACCTTTTACCAGGTTAGTCTCTGGAGAAAGCAATATTATAGATAGAGGACTTGTTTCATGTTTCATATGCCTTATTGATTTATTTTGTTTTTTAGAATCAAACAGCTTTTGGCTTCACGAGAGTGGTGTGAATTGTGGATTATTGTGATGTTTTTATCAGCTGTTTGGACTCTCATTCTGACGGCACCCATTCACTGCAGAGCATCCATTGCTGAGACAGTGATGCAGTGCTACATTTCTACAAACCTGATGAAGAAACAAACTCATCTACATCTGGGATGGCCTGAGGGTGAGTACGTTTTCAATACATTTTTGGGTGAACTTTTCCATTTAACTTAGACACTGATTGATTCTACAATCAATACCAGCTCAAGAAATAACCAGTCTTCAGACTCAGGCTCAGCATCTCAATTATCTCTTTAATGACTGATAACCCATTCAGTCCATTTTTCAAAGTGATTCATTAAAAGACATTTTCTCAAAACGATTTGTTCACAAATTCACTATTAATTTCTTACTTCAAAATAATGTAGACTGACATGTGTTTCCTGTAGTAATGTAAAAAGTAGGGATGCACCGAATGTTCGGCAACCGAAATTATTCGGCGTTCGGCTGAACAAGCAAAAAGACTGAATAAATTGTACCGAACAATGACATTTTGGTGACGCAATCAAATGGCAACCAGCGTAGAGTGAGAGGCGAGCAGCAAACATGTCGGCAGTGTGGAAGTGGAAGCATTTAAAAGTGTTGCAAAATGTATTACAAGCACTGACAGCGAGAGACTGTTTAGTACTGCATCGCATGTCTTCGATGAGAGAAGGAAGGGGTGGTTGCTGTATGATTATTGAAATCACGAAATGGCCTTAAAAAATTAGTAAATAAACTGCAGAATGTTATGTTTTCATTCTGACAGCGCTGCACGAGCTCGCGGAGCTATCTGTTTGTTAGCCAGAGTTCAAAGTCCAAAGCGCGAGGAAAATCTGCGCTGAAACAGCGTTACTCGTCAGTTGCTCAGTCACATTTTTATGAATTTTTACAAGGCATGGATGTGATCATGTGACAATGTGATATGTGAGACAATAGGGATGTAACGATTAACCGCGAGCCGGTTGAAAATCGATTCAAATATGTGACGATTCAAATCGGTTGAGATGCTAAACAAATCGCGATTCAGTTAGGGGTAGGAGTTTATATGAATGCATGTCTGAAGGCAACTTACTGTCTTTAGAAAAGTTTAGATGGTATTTTTTCTTTTCATCTTGCCTCTGTATAATGTATATTAAAGTTCATAAGTGCAGCGCTGTTTTGTTTACAGCAGAAACCAAGGAAACGCTTAAAGCGCCATCTGCTGGCAGAGAGTGTATCTGCGTCTCGTTCAGCTCGTCTGCTGTAATATGCAAGTGCTATATTAGTATATTATTATAGTGTTATATTTCAATTTCACAAAGAAACGTGCAGCATTTTGTCCAAGCAAAAATAAAAGGACACATTTAATTTATAATTTGTCTTAAATCTCATTTTGTTAAAAAAATAAAATTGTGAATCGAATCGTGAGTTGAGTGAATCCTTACATCCCTATGCGACAAACATCTTCCCAAATTCGTATAACTATATCTGCTGTGTTGTCAACAACAAGAAGCACTGAGGTCCACCAAAATAAAAGCTCCATCAACATTCATAAATGTTAGTACTGCAATTTTACTGTTGCTCTGTAAAATAAAATAAAAGTAAGACAATAATAATGATGATGATAATTATTACAACAGCTCTAGTAATACATTTATTATTATATTCACACACAGCGTTCAAATTGGGATCTGTAATATTTTCAAATGTTGTAAAAGAAGTCTTTTTGCTCAGCAAGGCTGCATTTATTTGTACAACAGAAACAGTAATATTGTGAAATAATGTTACAATTTTAAATAACTTTTTTGTATGTGAACATACAGTAAACTGTAATTTATTTCTGTGATCAAAGCTGTATTTTCAGCATCATTACTCCAGTCTTCAGTGTCACATGATCTTCAGAAATCATTCTAATATGCTGATTTGCTGCTCAACGGGTTCAGTTTTTGTTGATTTTTTTCTTTGAAAAGCAAGACAAAAAGCACATCTTGGCTATTTAATTTGTGCAATGGTGAAAAAAAATGTCAAGAAAAAACGTATTCGGGCTTCAACCTTCGGCCCAGTGTTTCATTTTGTTCGGCTTCGATGCATCCCTAGTAAAAACTATGTTTTTATTCTTTGGAATGTAACAAATTGGGTTTTACAAACTGAAAATACTCCCCTACACTGTAAAAAATAAGTGTAATTTTAACTGTAAAATTTTGTAAAAACGCTACGGAAAAAAACTGTTAACAGTAAGTTCCCGTACTATATACAGGGAAAAACTGTAAAATATCTAACCAGACATTTCATGTAATTTTACAGTAAAATGCTGTTAATTTTACAGTTTTTAGAAGTAAAAATAACAAATAAATGTATAATTTACAGTCAAAAACTGTAAACTGATATTCCCAGAATTCCCTGCATGACACTCCACATTTGAAAGTATTTTGTTTAAATAATCATGTTTTTTTAATAGTTTTTGTTATTAGTTATGTATATTTGGGCTTTATGTTACATCTTCTGTCGTTTAATGAAAGTTTAATGCATTATTTAAGTATCATGTGTGTTACCATGATGGTGTTTTGTGTTTGCATGAATGACTCTGTGCACCGTCTATATATTAGTATATACTTCTGCTTGTGGCGAAGCTACCTGTGATGAGCTTTGATTCTTCATGTGGCTTTCTCTTTTACCACCTGCATTATTATGGTGGTTGTCAGTATGTTAAAGGTACAAAACAGATTTTAATAGCAGTGTGAATTGTTGAATTTACTGGTTTACATTCAAATTTTCTTGTTTGTAAATTACAGTTTAAAATTTACAGTTTTTCTGTATTTTTTACAAAATTATTCTGGCAACCACAGCTGCCAAAATTATTTTGTAAAAACTACAGCATTTTTTTTACAGTGTACAGTAGAAATACTTGAAACATGTACATTCAGAACAGCAGTGTAAGTCTGACCATTAAATAACCCTGCAGACGTACCTGTACGACAGTGATGCTGAGGCGGCCAGCTGTTGCTAAAGATCCTCCGTACTGCAGCTGTCGGGCCGCCTGGGCGTCTAACTGCACCTGTTGCTGCTGCTGCGTCGGGGTGATTCTCAGGAAATCCTCAGGCAGCTCACCGATGTAGACCTGAACACACCATAACACCAGCTTTTGATTCTGTGCAATGAGTTACAATACGTCAGAATCACAAAAACACTTTTTTTCTTGTAATTACTAGTCATTGTATCTTTGATCACCTCGGGTGATTACTGACTGCTAAAGTACCTCTAATAACAGAGCTATGGTTGAATTTTTAATAAAGACAAAGAATTTCTGTAGCCATTAGAATGAGAACAACCCTAGAGCAACCCTGTTTAAAACCCTCCATTGCATGGAAAATCGGGGTGATGTGCCTCCTGGTAAAGAGACTGAAATATCTGAATTTTCATAAAGAGATACTATAATGGTTAGAAATTAATCTATTTATTTATTTAATGCCATGTCAGCATCTTAGGCTATTTTCATGGCAAAAACAATTTAAAAAAAATACAAGTATAACAAATACAATAAAAACCAGCAAACAAACACAAACAAGTTATATTACACAAGATTTTTAACATTAACATCTGTGACCCTGGACCACAAAACCAGTCATAAGGGTCAATTTTTGTTAAATTGAGATTTATACATCATCTGAGCGCTGAATAAATAAGCTTTCCATTGATGTATGGTTTGTTAGACTATTTAAGTGAGTTCTAATCTGCAAGTAAATACTGCAAATAATGAAAAACATAATGGTGTTCACATGAATCAAAAGCATTATAAAAAGTTCAGAAATGTAATGGAACCATCATCTTCTATTAGAAGTCTATAATTAAAAAGTTTGAGCACTAAAAGGACATTGCTGTTCTTTCAGTTCATTTTATGTAGATTTTATTTTAAATGTACAAACATATTGTTAAATAATATGATTGGTCTAAAATTGTATAGAATTTTGGGATCTTTGCCAGGTTTGGGAGTTAAAGATACACAAAGATGGGCACAGTGCACTTGTACGCATTGTAACTGTACAATGTACAATGTGCTGTATATGAGTTAATGACAATTTTAATTTTAAAGGGGTCATCGGATGCCCATTTTCCACAAGCTGATATGATTATTTAGGGTCTTAATGAAAAGTCTCATTTAACGAGATAAAAAAAAAACACTGGGTGGATCTTTATCATTATAGGGTGGTTGTGTACACACTGCCTACACACGTTAAAAGTAAAAGTAAAAGTGCATGTCGCATCCGATGACCCCTTAAAGACATCTTTTACTTCTTTTAACAAAGGAACGAATGAGTCTTTTAATAATTCTCAAAAGGATTCCACTTAGTTTTATTTGTATTGTCCAAATCTTCATTATCAGGTCGATGGGTCTTATTATAACAGGCATTTATAACGATGCAACTTTAACCTACAATTAGACTTGTGCCGGTTTTCGGTAATGCGATATATCACGGTAATGAATATGCACACATTTTAATCTGGACTACAACATGCTCTCGATATTGTTTGAAAGTGTTTTGATTCTTTATTGTTCGGTCATACTTTACATTAGGGCTTCATTAGTTAACATAAACTGCCAATTAAAAATTCTTCTGAACATGAATTAATCTTAGGTATTCCAATATTTAACATTTCAATACCGTGACAACACCGTATACCGTGATAAAAGCATTAGCAATTAATCGCAACATGAAAATTTGATACCGGCATATCCCTACCTACAATGTATATTTTTCTATGGTATCAGCAAACCTATACTTCTCACAGCAAATGCTTACAAAAGGGGAAAAAAAAAAAAAAAAAGTTGCCAGGGAACAATTACAATAGCAAATATATATCAATTAAAAATAAAAATAAATCAATAAAATAAAATTACATTATGCAATTCAGAAAGAGATTTTTTGCAAGATTTTTCAACATCCAAATTAAATTGTTTAATAAGTGCTTAACAGGATAGATTGTGTGATATTTTAGTCAGTATTACTTAAGTATATAGTACAAAGTATTTGTTGGTTATTGCCTCTTTTCTATTTATTATTCTATCTAAAGATGACAAAAACACTGTTGAACATTGTACAATTTTATTCAATACACTCCCTATTTTACTACATTTTTTTTTTAATTGCAAACAATTCAGAGATGACTGGAAGTGTCTGATTACGTCATGCGTCAACTTCCCGTTACTGCGTGCTAAATCACGAGCCCGATGCACATAACATAACAACACCATTCACGACATATTACATCTAAATAACATCACGGTAATGCACAACGTTACAACTGTAACGTTAACGCACTTAGATTTCTAAAATCAAATTTACGACAAGAATAACATTCGAATGATTTAAGAAACACATCGACTGTTTAGTTACTAACATGGATACAAACAGGTCTTTAAAATATGGCATTAAATCACATTTGCTAACGTTTAGTTGTCACATTTTGACGTTGTAAATATCTCGCACTTGGAAAATCAAGAACTAGCATGCGTAACGTTACATACGTATGCGTGTCTTTCTCGTTAGTGTGCGAGATGACTGGAAGTGTCTGATTACGTCATGCGTCAAGTTCCCGTTACTGCGTGCTAAATCACGAGCCCGATGCACATAACATAACAACACCATTCACGACATATTACATCTAAATAACTAACGTACCGTCTATCACGGTAACGCACAACGTTACAACTGTAACGTTAACGCACTTAGATTTCTAAAATCAAATTTACGACAAGAATAACGTTCGAATGATTTAAGAAACACATCGACTGTTTAGTTACTAACATGGATACAAACAGGTCTTTAAAATATGGCATTAAATCACATTTGCTAACGTTTAGTTGTCACATTTTGACGTTGTAAATATCTCGCACTTGGAAAATCAAGAACTAGCATGCGTAACGTTACATACGTATGTGTGTCTTTCTCGTTAGTGTGCGTCCAACATTGTGATGTTTAGACGCCAGCTGAGGTGTAACATCTATATGTGCTTATTGGTAATGCTAATTCTGTACTGCGCAACTTCCGAGGTTTGTTGTTTTTATTGGGAAAACAATTCTTCGTGTGCTGCTTGAGCAAGCTAGCATGTTGCGTACGCTAAAAGTGTATTTCAAAATAATCTCTTACCTGTCCCCGTTGTGTGCTAACTGTGGTTGCCATTTCGAGGTTATTAGATAACGGACGACGCCTGTCTTATTTTCTAAATAAGCAAAATGTAATGATTATTACGTGAGAACGTACTGATTTACAACGATATGCATCAGCGAAGCTCACTACCGGAAATAAGCAACCACCCTCTCAGGCCCCGCCCCTTTCCGAACTTCAGAATAAAAGTCCTCCTGGCATGGAAATACTTCTTCTTTTAATTTTATTGGCGGTCGGCAAACCAACTTAAAGGTGCATTTCGGCATCGAAATACAGAATCCCTGTAGCCTAATAATTGTCAAGGTTTATCTGTACCTTTCCAGAGCCAGAAAATAATCAATTTTTAATGGTAATAATTCCTATAAGCAAAGGATAACTAGGAAAATAAATATACAAATGAACATAAAAATTATTTTTCATAACCCTGCCTTTAGTAAATGTGGTTTGTTGTTGCATATAACTGCGCTATGACTCCTACTTAATTTAAACACTAAAAACGAATGCTAAATAATCTAGAGAAGCTACACATTTATTATTATTATTATTATGAAAATAGCTATATGTGTTTAGGATACATTAGGGAGACATTGCAGAGTTACATCAATGCAATCAACTATGGGAGTCATTGTTGGTTTTATCTACCATATCTTAGAGGATGTGCAATAAAGTTATTAAAAGTAGGCTACACAATTAGCATTAATTAAGAAAATTTCAAATATGCCTATTCAGTGACAAACCCCAAATTTCATGAGTCCATAATAAGCCAAGTACATTTCTGAGGATATTATCCAGGACCAGTAAGGAAACATTATTCACCATTAAAAAGCACCATGTGAAATTAGGAGTAAATACATTTTATAGGTGCAATTTAAAATCATAAATGACATTTATATGACATTTCAAAAACAATAATAATAACTTGCCCCTTTTAGACTTGCACTCTATTCATTTACCAAGCTATAGCTTCTCTATTCTTTTTGTATTCTATCTATTTGTTTTATTTTATTTATCATACAATTAACAAAAAGCAAAAAGGCCTCTAACACTAGCTTGCTCTATTCTTTTTATTCTATCAGTTTTCTTTATATTTATTATATAATCATATAAAATTGCTAAGTAGCACTTGCATATTATTGCTCTTTTGTTGGTTTTGATTGCTTCTGTTGTCCTCATTTGTAAGTCGCTTTGGATAAAAGCGTCTGCTAAATGACTAAATGTAAATGTAATGTAAATATAACTTATAATAAATGCAGAACATTTTTATTGCAATTTCATACATGCATTTTTGAAGGATGTATAGGCCTACAACTGGTAGCCTAATAGTCTTTTCTTGGGATATTGTCTAATTTAAGAAGAAAAATATCTAATTTCAGGTAAATTATATTAAAAGAAGTTAATTTTGCATGCATAAATGCAAATATTATTAGAAACAACACCCCAGCTTATAATGCTTTTTAAAAGTAGTGATGCTGACAGATATCTCATAACTAATAATTGGCCTGTTTTGTTCTATTGTAATAGTAGATTGTCTCAAGAGAAAGGAGGAGTTGAACATTAAAAACACTTCCTGCTTTAATGTGCATAGCAAATGGTTGCAAGCAAATGTCTGATGTCCAGGAAGGTGAGACTCAAGCATCAGATTTTTTTAATGTTACAAACATTAAATTCAAAATTATTGTATTACTACTGTTTAAGTAAGATAATTAATGTATGGTTAAGCATCCGAAACGCTCTCTTACTATTTGTTGTTGTTTTTATTCACTTAATTATTTATTCCCGCATCTATAAACATTATTATGATGATTATCTGATTGTTTCCGCTCATAGTTTATCGTGATTTTCGATTATGTGCAGTTTTATGATTTTGTACATGAGTGAGGATGTCACTTTAAGAAATCCAACGCGGAAACCGGAAGTTGTTGACCATTCTGGCTTGCTATCGTTTTACTCATGGCCAGTGCAGAGCACCACAGGCACCTGACGAGAAATGTTATTGTTGCTGTTGTTATAAAATAACTAATGTTTATTTGCATTGTTCCTCTTCCTTTATTCTTGAACCATGAACAGGTCCCAACTCAAGCGATCCAGAATATTAAAAATGGCTTTCTCAGACTCCACTCGGTCGGAAAAAGACGAGCCCTTTATTCTGAGAGCGACCAAAATCGCTGCGGTTGTCGCTCTTTATTGGTTCATCTCGATTTCCATGGTTTTCCTGAACAACTACCTGTTAGACAGCAGGGAGCTGGACGCGCCTGTCTTCATCACATTCTTCCAGTGTGTTGTTAGCGTCGGACTGTGTTGGATCTTGAACTTTCTCTCGAAATTATGTCCTGGATTCGTGGATTTCCCGTCTTTAAAATTTGATTTCAGAGTGTCCAGAGAGATTTTGCCGTTGACCGTCGTGTTCATCGGCATGATCACATTCAACAACTTGTGCCTGAAATATGTGGGAGTTGCCTTCTATACCGTTGGCCGTTCGCTTTCCACCGTGTTTAACGTTGTTCTGTCCTACGCGGTTCTGAAGCAAACCACGTCCTTCTACGCGGTGCTGTGTTGCGGAGTCATTCTAGGTGAGTACCAGCCGCTTAAAGGGACAGTTCACACCAAAATAAAAATTCGGTCATCATTTACTGTCCCTCATGTCGTTCCAAACCTGTACGAGTTTCTATTCTCTGCTGAACACAAAAGAAGGTATTTTGAAGAGTCTTGGTAACCAAACAGTTGACGGTAGCCATCGACTTCCATAGTATGGAAAAATGGACCGTCTACCGTCAACTGGTGTCTAACAATCTTCAAAATATCCTGTTTTGTGTTTAGCAAAAGTGAGAAACTCACACAAAGCCGGGTTTCCATCCTAAGTTGCGAATTTAACTAATGCGCAAAATTGGAATATCGCATAAAACGTTTGCGAGTAAGCACCGTTTCCATTCAACGAGTCCGAGAGAACAAAATCGCCACTTCCTGATAAACTGCCACTAAATATCACTAAGAAAATTCGCAAATATAATAAATTGCTTGCGTGAGCAGACGAAACAAAACAAATGCGGTAGACCGTTCTGGAAGGCAATTATATAGAAATACTTTGACGACAGGCTTTGCTCGGGCATTTCAGAAAACGGCGCTACTGTTATCTTTATAGTTATCGTTCTTGACGTGAACGGGCCTTAAAAGGCAGAAACCAGCTTTCATACTTAATGAGAATACATTTTTTTGATACCGTCACAGCAGCTATGAAGATCCTGTTCATCGACACAATGGAGTCTGCTACAAAAGAGATATGCTGACGACCTGTGCTTTGTTTCTTATGCCTCCAGGTGGATTCTGGCTGGGTGTGGACCAGGAATCTGTGGCAGGTTCACTTTCTTGGACTGGCGTCGTTTTCGGCGTAATTGCCAGTCTTTGTGTATCTCTCAACGCCATCTACACAAAAAAAGTGATGCCGGTGGTGGATGGAAATATCTGGAAGCTCTCCTACTACAACAACCTCAATGCCAGTGTACTTTTTATTCCACTTATTGTCGTTTTAGGCGAACTGAAAAGCTTGTTGGAGTTTAACCGACTGACACACTTAAATTTTTGGGGCATGATGATTTTGGGTGGAGTCTTTGGCTTTGCCATCGGTTACGTGACGGGACTTCAGATCAAATTCACCAGTCCATTGACGCACAATGTGTCTGGCACAGCCAAATCCTGCGCACAGACCGTGTTGGCGGTCATCTACTCGGCCTCCAGTAAGAGCGCGCTCTGGTGGACAAGCAATATGATGGTGCTGGCCGGATCCTTTGCCTACACCTGGGTCAAAGGACTCGAGATGAAGAAAGTTCAAGTGCCTCCAGAAACACAAACCACAAGCAGTCAGAAAAGTAAAGAGGATTCTGCGGTGTGAAAAATGGTTTTGGAGTAACTTTGTTGTAGAGACTGTCTGTTCAGCACATCTATATATACAGTACATAGGTGTATTTATTTACTTTGTAGTGTAAATGCTAATTATTAAAACCTGTTTAACGAAACTCTACTTGTTTAGTAACACCATATACAGACATTTCTGAGAAAAATGCATTTACTTTTTCTAATTTTTATTCGGTGGCAAAAAACTTTAAACTTCATTTTTTTGCGGTAGCTCTTTAGCATCACTGTTGAAAAGTAATTAGCTGGTGAAGTGGATTTATTTTGTGTAGAGTTACTGGATGATGTCATTACGAATGTCAGTAGACTGGGAAGATTTTAAAACGAGTGGTTCATTCATAAAGTCGTACGACTTACGACCCATTCACACGGGGCGTCAGTGTTAACGCTTGACGGAGAGTGTTTCTGAAGCTTGGTGCTGACGCGACCGTCATAGTGACAACAGCCAATCACATCAGTCTTCCGGTGTTGCATGAACGCGATTGGCTAGCGTCTGCGCTAGGGTATTTGCATAAGGCGATCTGATTGGCTGACGCCTGCGTTGGCGCTTGAAAAGTTGAAAAGTTTTCAACTTCTGCCGCGAGCAACGGATCAGACGTGACGGACCCACAATTCATTTCGCCAACGCTTGACGTCACTCCATTCAAAGTAAACGAGAGGCGTTGACGCTGACGCCCCGTGTGAATGGGGGGGGGTTACGCTTTACGCTATGGAAATACATACGGTAGACAGAATAGAAAAGTCAAATTTAAAAAAAGGCTCAATTTATTTATATAATGTATATCTCACAATTCTGCGAAAAAAAGTCAACTGCAAGATAAAAATGTGGAACTGACATACAGTTGGAACTACAAGATAAACAGTCGCAGTTTTATTTTTTATCATTAGCATTTTTTAATCCTGTGATGGAAACAGTATTGTTGGAATCACTTTCAGAGCTTGTTTTTCTCCAGCTGATGAACAATAAAATCACAGACAGCCAATCAGATCTATCTTTAGCCAATCAGATCTATCTTTAGCCAATCAGATCTATCTTTAGCCATCAGATCTATCTTTAGCCAATCAGATTATCTTTAGCCAATCAGATCTATCTTTAGCCAATCAGATTATCTTTAGCCAATCAGATCTATCTTTAGCCAATCAGATTATCTTTAGCCAATCAGATCTATCTTTAGCCAATCAGATTATCTTTAAAGTTATCGTTCTTGGATGGATTAATGTATTATTCATTTTTTCCTTTAGATATTATAAAATAGAAGAATCAACACATTTTACTTATCAAAATATTTTCACAGTTAGCATTGTTCATGTGGTCACCCCTTAACTATCACCGTCCCACCTGTGGGACGCTTGGCGCTCTTTTTGTTGTTGTCCTTTTTCTCTATCAAATCTTTTAGTAATCATCATAAATTATATATCATTTGAAAGCTTAGAAGTCCAAGATTCATCCTGTGAAAACCATTTTGTCGGTCGTTGCCAATCGGACATTGCGTTACCATGGAAATGGTACTTTAAAATCTTTTGGCGGTCTCCTCCCCCTTAGTGGGCGGTGTCAAGTGTCATATTACAAAATGCATTACGGTCTTTTAGAATCAAACCTTTTTATAATCTTGACAAGAAACAAATCATTGGAAAGGTCTGAATCTCAGGATTCCATATAGAAGCAATATTGACAGAGAAATCTAGACATTTGTGACAGAAAAATGCATAAAACAAATTCAATGGAGTTTGGATGGCACCGGGTGGCTGTTTGTGGTATAACGCTCTAAATAAAATCTCACAGGAACCTCAATTTTTTTCATATCAACTTCAAATTTGGAACATAACTTATTTAGACAAGGCTTTAATTTTATACCAATTTTAGAGTAAAACCTGTTATGTAAAATATTTATTATATATAAAATACAATGAGTTTAGTCCATTTTATTTACAGTAAATGTAAACTTCTATAACTTTTTGATACTTTAATTTTTTGAAAAAATTCCACTTTTGCTTCTTTAAAAAGAGACCAACCTTAAGTCTGTATTCCAAATTGTTCATAAATTACAACAATTTAACATTTGTACATTGAAGGGGTGCATACAACATATTTGTCCACCGGCAAATATAGTTGCCGCACATTCAAATACGATTTTCAAGAAAAAAAAAAAAAAACCTGGGGAAATAAATGCAGAACATGTTCACATAGGACACTATTAACATGACTATATGCATGAATTAAAAAATGGGGGGTGACAGTTAAGGGGTTAATAACTCGCACTGAAGAGAAAGGAAAAGACGAGATAAAAATAATTAGAATATAGTGACTATGACTTTACATATGAACCATGGGTAAGTTGTTCATCACTAGTGGTGCCTGTTGACATGCAGGTGTTATGATACCTAATGATGACATGCTGAGGAATAGCTAGTGGACCAATGTTTAACTAAATCAGTGACTTGCATTAGGAGAAAAGGCATTTCTATTTTGACAACAGAATTTCATTTTGGGTCTTTCAATGGCTAGAGTGCAGTGTCAGGAAAACGTCTTTACCTAGTAAAAAATACTTTTTTTTGTTTGTTTATTTTCTCTCTTTCTCCTGTAATATAGAGTCTGCTGGTAAAATGAACAAAAAAAATGGTGCACCTTTCATTTAGGAATAGTGCGACCAAATTAGAGTTTCTATGTATAAGCAGCATGTTTTCTTTTGCATTGAAGGAGCTATGAATTGTGCTCCGTGGCAGAATTCTACAGGGAACATTTTACATGAAGATGTTACACGCAACGGCCAATGAAGTTCATTCTATTCCTCCTTTTTCTCCAGAGGGTGTGTTGACCTTCCACTCAAATTAACACAACGTTTACAAAAGTACTGGATTTAAATGGGCAGGGCAGAGAAGATATTATTCCATTTCAACCCGTTCACTCTCATCTCATTCGCCACTGTACATTTACAGCCGATGTATGGTATCCATGGCGACCACGTCTTTAAATTCCAAAACCTCTTAATTTACACATCGTATCTTATTGAAATACTCTTATTGATATATAGATATATATATATAAATGAGAAGTTTTGATATTTCATTACTTTGACCCAGAATTAATTGTTAAAGTTGATGCAAAGACTCGTCTTGTCTAAGGAGGATACAGTATGTCTCTATTCAGATGTGGAGTAACAAGATTGTGTTTCAGGTTGAAAGACATAGAGACAGTAGATTAACCTGTTTATGGTGTTACAGACAGGAGTTTTTGAGTTCATTGGGTCTTTGATCCTTTTGCCTCAGGCATCTGCATGCAGCTTGAGTGGAAATACATTGCTTGTGATCCAGTTATAGGATACTGGAACTCAAATTCCAGCTAAAGTGTGCCGATATAGATTATTACGATTATATGTGCTGTCACATGGGGAAATACATGCATTGCCTAACCAAACTAATATACAATCCATGATTCCTAGTTTAATACTTATCTAATGTGTACTGCAGGAGTGACTGAACCTGCTCCTCTAGGACCATTTTCCAGCAGAGTTTAGCTCCAGCCCTGAATTAAACACAGCTAATCAAGATCTTCAGGAACACTAAACTTGGAGCTAAAGTGGCCCGAAACCAAGGATCCTTCAAACTGGAATGGCCTTTGATGCCGCTTTCAGACAGACCATGGTAATATGTTAAATGAAATAAAAGATTTCCTGTTTATTATCTATTTAACATCATCATTAACATCCTATCATTTAAAAAGAACATGCAAATAATAAAATGTCAAACAATATAATGAATACATACCCAGAAAAAGGTCATCTGTTGTATAATATAGAAGGCTGAGGTAGTGCTAACACCAGTGTAAATTCCTGTTCCAGTTCCAGTTTGCAGATTCACATTTTAAATGTAATATATATATATATATATATATATATATCAGCTCAGTGCAACTCCTCACTAAAAACCACCTCTAGATCACTATTTCAGGTCATTAACATTTTGATGTTTTTCTGTTTTTGATTTCGTCTTTTGGATTCTCAGTTATTCAAACACTGCTTTTTATCCTACTAAACACCTCAGGTAGCTGCTCTGAATGTGCTGGGAAAAGATTTAAAGCCTCAAAGTGTTGGCAACAGTGTCATCTGGTGGCTATAAATATTACTAGATGGATATACTTGTTTTGAGGGAATATATAGTGTATGGACACAAAGGCACGTTTAGGGTAGATACTTAGCATGTGAATCAGCATTAGTGCAGGGGTGTACAATACTTGAGTAATTTTACTTGATTACTGTACTTAACCCTTTGATGCACAAGCTATGAAAACCCCTTCTAATGCACAACATGGGTCTAAAATGACCCGTATTCATTTCCTATGTTATTTCATGCTTTGCTGGGCATTTTTTTTGTTTTATCGTCTGAAATCAGTTTATTTCAGCATTCAATATTCCCTGATCTATAAATTCCATGATCCATGAATATTCAAAAATATATTTTTACAATGACCACACATTAATATTTAATTTTTTCCCTAGGTTTTGTGTTACTACATCAAAAATGACCCATCTATGCAAGCATGAAAAAACTAAAGAATAAAGACATGTTTTAAACTCATGCAGTGACTTCAAGAAAGCAGATGCACTGTTTGTTGCAATTGAATTAATGGCCAGGTTTTACGGACAGGTACACTACCAGTCAACAGTTTTTGAACAGTAAGATTTTTAATGTTTTTTAAAGAAGACTTTCCATTGATCAAAGAAACCTGAAAAAATTCTACTCTGCTGTTTTCAACATAATAATAATAATAATAATAATAATAATAAATGTTTTTTTTTGCAGCAGCAGCAGCAGCAAATCAGAATAATAGGATCATGTGACTGGAGTAATGATGCTAAACATTCAGCTTTGAAATCACAGGAATAAATTACATTTTAAAATATATTTATTGAAATATTTTTTTACTATTTAAAATAACTGCTTTCTATTTGAATATAGATTTTAAAATGTAATTTATTCCTGTGATCAAAGCATCATTACTCCAGTCTTCAGTGTCACATGATCCTTCAGAAATCATTCTAATATGCTGATTTGCTGCTCAAGAAACGTTTCATTATTATTATCAAATTTAAAAACATTATTATCAATGAAATCACAGGAATAAATTACATTTTAAAATATATTTATTTTAAATAGTACAAATATTTCACCACGATACTGTTTTTGCTGTACTTTGGATCAAATAAGCTCAGGCTTGGTGAGCAGAAGAGACTTCTTTAACAACACATTAAAAATCTTACTGTTCTATATATAATATATGTATATATTTTTTTTAATTCAAGTTTTTATTGCTATTTGGAAGGTGAATGGGTAACAAGAGTACAACATCACAATGACAATAATAATACAGGGTTACAGATTTCTACATGCACAGTTGCAACATTAGAGAAAGTACAATCAAGACATATCACCAAGTGTTAATCTACTCATTCTGAGTTGTTACTGTAATATACTGTATGTCCAGAACTCTTCCCAAGGAGACAGCTCATCCTCTTTCACACCATTTACTCTATTAAGCGTAGATTCGTAAGAAGCAATTTCTATCATTGCATCTTGAAATATTTTTAAGGTTAATTTCGGGCAACCACAGCTGTGTCATGTAGAGAGAACACTAATTTAGGCTACTCCATCAGCCCTCAGTCATTCTTAATCGGTGTGTGACAAACCTCCGACAGGAGAGGGCGAGATTTCATCAAAAACAGTCAACAGGTGAGACAACGCGTCCAAAATCGAAGTGTGCTGGCGGGTCGGAGCATGTCGATCTCGCCCTCTAGTGCCACTAATGGACCGCCTTCACACGCCTTCAGCTCCAGAATCAGGAGAGAGATTGCTTCACACACGCACTCAGCCTGCTCATTCTCCAGCCCTGGGGGATCGAAGAGGAACACACTTGTGTCACAGAGTGATGAAGAGCAGGACGCACAGGACGCTGTTTGTGTTCATCACACAGTGAAAACCTTCACATACAAGATCTGTTACTGAGCGCTGCACTGTTCGGATCTCCAGACTTTGAAAGGCGCGAGCGATGTGGACAGATGTGCTGCTGATCCAGATCTGAATCATCAAGGTGAGCGAGCACTGTCAGTCTGATTGGCTGTTTTGGGGGTCTGAACTCATTTCTGTTATTACGCATTATGCAAAACCAGATGTATAAGCACAGAGCCGCACAGAGGCGCGTTTATCTCAGAGAGAAAGAGAAAGAGAGAGAGAGGCTCCTCTCACGCTGTGAGGTTATTTTAGTTACACACTGACACTTCTGTTAGTGTGCGTTTGTGTATTTTCCGTAAGCTCGCCTCTTCTTTACACCCAACGTGGTGCGATGCTGACAAATCGGTTTTGAAAGCTTCTCTAAGCTGTTTTGATCTTAAACGAATGTTCACCCTCCCAAAAACCCAGTCATCATTTACTCACCTTCGTTACTATTTCAAACAAGTATGCTTTGTTTCTTCTATGGAACATCTTCTTTCATACAATGAAAGTCAATGGGGTCCAAAACATATTTTTCTTTCTGCAGAAGAAAGAAATCCACACAGGTTCGGAAAGGTGAATAAATTATGATAAAAACTTTGTGAACCAGCAATTTAAGCATTAACCGTACAATTGTTTTCCTGTCAGGTCTATGTTATGTCGCCTATGTTAGTGTGGATTACAAAGTGTGCATCAGGGGGTTGATATAGATCAATGATGATTCTGAAAGAAAACTCACAGGGAGCATGCTGTTGCCATTCATGCACATCTGATTGACAGATAAGCCACACACTCTTATTTTAGCGACACAGGTTCGGAAAGGTGAATAAATGATGATAAAAACTTTGTGAACCAGCAATTTAAGCATTAACCGTACAATTGTTTTCCTGTCAAGTCTATGTTATGTCGCCTATGTTAGTGTGGATTACAAAGTGTGCATCAGGGGGTTGATATAGATCAATGATGATTCTGAAAGAAAACTCACAGGGAGCATGCTGTTGCCATTCATGCACATCTGATTGACAGATAAGCCACACACTCTTATTTTAGCGTTGTGGGCAGTTTGCTTCGTACATTCAGTTTAACAGCTTTAAGTGAAAGAGGTCAAACTTTATCATTCATGCTGTAAATGCTTGTCTTTGAATGAGCAAGGTATTTACTTCAACTAGTCAGGTGATATCGACCCATTTCAGAGGCAGTCAAAATTACAATTTAAAGGGGTCATATGATGCGATTTCAAGTTTTCCTTTCTCTTTGGAGTGTTACAAGCTCTTGGTGCATAAAGAAGATCTGTAAAGTTGCAAAGACTAAAGTCTCAAATCCAAAGAGATATATTCTTTATAAAAGTTAAGAGTCAGCCACGCCTACCTAAAACGGCTCGTTCTAACACGCCCCCACACTGTAAACCCGAACAGTACGTATTTGAAAAATAATGTGTTTTTTGAACATTAAAGCATGTCAACATATTCTGTTACACCAAATACACCAAATAATGATCTTTAAAAAAGCATCATATGACCCCTTTAAAATCAGTCAGAGCTATAGAAATGTATCTTCATATTTATTTACAAGTAAAACCCCCAGCCCCATATTTCGCACTCTGTTTATGACCTCAAAACACTGTTACCATTGCGCTTGATTTGTAAACTAATGCATTGTGAAGTTTGTGTCACATAACCAGTTCCATATGTCTGGCTTTTCTGGTGTAGTAAACTTGCTTGGTAGCGCACCCGGTACAGTGTTGCACATGTTCCCGCAAAACATGAGTCATAATAAAACATTTCAGTGACTTGTAGAAGCAAGCTGGAATGGCATGTTTGCTTGAGCAAATGTGTTTTTTTTTTATCCCAGGCTTGCTCTTGTTAATACTATTGTCAGGTTTATGGCAGGTTTAGTGTAGGAACACTTTTAAAAATAAAGGTGCTTAAAAGGTTCTTCACAGCGATGCCATAGAAGAACCATTTTTGGTTCCACAAAGAACCATTGAGTCAAAGGTTCTTTAAAGAACCATGTCTGTCTTACCTTTTTATAATCTGAAGAACTTTCTTTCGCCACAAAGAACCTTTTGTGAAACAGAAAGGTTCTTCAGATGTTTATGGAAGCATTTAGCCAAAAAAAGCTTCTGCTATGGCATCGTGAAGCACCTTTATTTTTAAGAGTGTACATTATATATTTTTTTTAAATGATAGAGAATTAAGCTTCATTCACTGGATATTTCATTTCTGAACTACCACAATATGTACAACAACCAGCGTAATAAAACGTTGCTATATTCACGTGGTGCCACCCAATAGATATTTCACTTTGAGCGTGTTCTGAAACATGCAAGAAGCAATTAGGAAGCAATAATTTTTTGCAGAAATGTCGGCACAGGCACGTTTTTCCAATAAGCCTGAGCTGGAATAATCATCGGTAGCTAAAGCAGCCTCACTGGCAGTCTGATGAGTTATTAGCTCTAAACAGAGCAATAAACAAGGATTATTTAGCTACAGAGAAATAAAATGCTGACCTGGGGAAAATCAATCCCACAGCCTAGACACGGAGAAGCAAATAGATCAAAGAGCCAAAGAGATGCAGAGACAGTGAGAGAAAATGAAGTTCACTAATAAAGACTTAAAAGGAATGGTTTTGTAACAAAAGGATTTTGTTGGGCATGGAATATGCAGTATAAATGAACCTGCTATTGAGAAACGCACATATTTGTCTCTGTCGGACTACAGTAAGAGTCAGACACAGAAGACAGCAGCATATGGAGGTGAAAGCTGGATTAAGCTCACGATTCAAAAAAGGAATGCCGCAGAGCTTTTTTTAGAAGAAAGATATGCAGAGAGGAGGTTTTCAAGACGTGACTCATCAGGAGGACTGATGAAATCGTGTTATGTTTCACAGGAGAAAGATGTCTGCGAATTTCCAGTCTGTCAGGGTCTCTCTTTTTATATTGGTTCAAGGCAGTGCGGATCAGCTGAGATTCTAGCACAATTAAGGCAGTGTCTCACTAGACGACTTGAAACAGCTTGATGGGGGCGTTTCACCTGCAGACTGTTTTTGCTGAAACCTCGTCCTCTTCTGTCAGGGGTCTGTCACATTCCCTTCATTAAGAGTGGACGATTTCCACAACACACACACATATACAGTACACACACTGGTTTGCAATGCAAATAGTTTTACTGTTTACTGCGCTTTTTTGGGGGAAAAAGATGTTTCATTTAACACACTTTTTAAAAGAAAGTTCTGTTTATAGAAATATTGTACTTTACAATAATATATACTTAAGTGCAAATGCAATGTTTTCAGACACTTGTTAATTGCAATTAAATGAAAATGTATTATAGTTTAAATTTGTAGTAAATGCAATTAGTTGAACGTTAGAGTGATTTTTTGACTTACATATGACTACTTATTTTTATATGTAATTTAATAATTACTGCAAGTGTCTTTGAAATATTGTTAAAGTACTGCCGAATGCACTGGCAAGCATTTATAATGAACTGAAATATACTTTAATGTAATTTCTATTATTGAAACTTTTGTAATTACACATTTGTAAAAATGAAGTTGCAGTTTAGTACATGTAAAATACAATTTACTGTAGATGTAATATTGATTATGGTTAGGTCCAGTCCTTGGTTCTGATTGGTCAGCAGCTGTGTTTTATTCACGGTAAAGCACGGCTATGACCGCTTCACCCAACAGTTCTGTGTATCACTGCGCAACACCCTTACCAACATAAGCAATCAATATAGTGTCAAAACTACTCCATGTATTATGTATTTCAGCAAAATCAACTGTTCATTATTTATGTAATGAATTATGAGTTAACCCTGCTGGCTTTATGTTGCATCATTCACCTTTAATTTTGAGGCCACGCCCTTCCCCAGTCAAAGAAAGTCTTCTAATGTATGTGTGTGAGAAAATATCATATATGGTGTTAAAAAAAATGAAATGACAAAGTCATTAAGAACGGTTCCTATTGTCTGTTTTTATTCGAGCTCCAAGATGATTCTCTTGGCATTTACTGTCAGGAACTGTTTTTTTTTTTAGTGGAAGGACAACATTTTAGGAATGAACTTCAAAAATTTAACACATCAATACATTTATTTTTGGTTTTAATATTTGTATTGTGTGGTAACCATTTAAAAAATGAAAAGGGTACTCAAGGCATGCTGTATTGTGAATAAGTCACAGCTGAAGGGCGTTGTTATAGGCACAAAGTAATTCACTGTACAGCACGCCTTGAGTACTTTATTGCTTACATAACTTGCTTTAGTATGTTAATCAACACATCAAAATAAGTGTAGTTATTTAAAGCACAGCATTATTAAAATTTATAAAATTATTTAAAAGTGTACTTAAGTGTGTTAAGAAACATGAAAGTGTCTTTCTTTAAGTACATTTAAGTGACCTTTTTTCATTAATATTATATTATCTGCAAGTACAGTTTTTAAAAAAAATACTTTTAAGATGAAGTACACTACAAGTGCACATTCAGTGCAATTAAGTGCACTTCTTGTTCACAAGGGCACCTGTAGTGCATATAATGAATCAGATTTCTCATTCACAAGAAATAGCTTACTTTTGCATTCAGAAATACGGTGTATAAGATTTTGGTCACATTGCCCACCTCTAAATATTTATACTGCTAGAAAGTTATTCTGTAATTCTTTAAGTCTTGTTTGCATCAAATAGTTTCAAAAGCGACAACAGCTTGGTAACCTCACGAGGAAAACATGACTGCTGCATGAAGTGAAAATATGTCATCTGAATTTCGTGTTCTGTTCTGAAGCGTCTGTTATGGGGATCACCTTTTGTCAGACTATGCTCAGGAAATGAGGTCTACACGGAGACGCAGTTATGCAAACTCTCACACACATGCACACGGACGTTTGCATGCATGCAACACACACACACAGACGTACCACAGTATTAGCAAATAACTGATGCAGTACCAGTCTGCATGCAGTTACAGAAAGCTTCATGCATATCACTCGCAGACACACGGACATGCAAATATTTCTCTAATCTCAATGATATAAGGCTGTACAGAGTACTGTCTGACTCTGACATAAACGTTGTAAAAACACAGGAAACGCAGCATGACCCTTTCTACTGTCAGTTCGGGTAAACAGGAAGTCCATGAATTTAAGAAAGTGTACTGTGTGAACTTTTTAGGGATGTCTTCACTTAATTTCTGCTAGGACAAGAGTGAGAGATGTGCGTATGAGCAGTTACATGCACACAAAGAGCGTTTCTTTTTGTGAGTTTTGGATGAGAGCGTGTCCTGGTCATTTGCATTTCTGGTTTAATAAAGCTGCATTGTGTTGCTGCTGAAAGACAGAAGCTGGACAGAGAGAAAAACAAGTCTTCCTGTCTGCTCGTTCACTTCACCACGATTTTACAGTAACCTCAGTGAAGCGGCAAGGACGAGCAGAAGATCTGACTCTCTCGGTTTCAGTTTTAGTGTGGTTTGTTGGCATGACTTTGCTAAAAACTGCACTTGAGTGAGCTTTTGTAGCACAGCTGTGTGCAGTGACAAATGACAAAATATCAGAAGTGCGAATAAACACTATTAGCACATGAAATGTATCTCTTTTTCTCATTTATTCTTTGTGAAATACTCACATAAACAGTAACTTCCGCCATTTGTTAAGCTGTCAAACTGCTCCATTTTCAGCACAACAGGAAGCAAAACAGGTACACTCACACACACACACACTCACAGAGGGCCACAAGTTTCATAGAGGGCCTTAAACATTGTCACATGACCACTTGTGGCCAAAGTGTATTTCAGAATGTTACAACCCCATAAAGTGAAGCTGCAACATACACTGGAAATGGACAATAAAAATCTGCTTACCATTTTATTTACAGATCCACAAGTGAAAGCACAACTTCAGGGATGAGCAAAGGCCGAAACAACGAATGCAAAACAAAGTCACATATTAAACAGAAAGTGACATATGCTAGAAATTCTAATCATAATAATTAAGCTCTGGCTAATTTGGTTCCTCAAACACTTACTGCATATTTTTGTACTTATTAGTAGGGCAGAGTTATCAATAGTTGAAACCAAAATTTGCAATGCAGCTGGCAAACTGCAAGAATGGCCTCATATAATTAAATAAGAACAGCATACAAACATGCACACACATATACATAAATACATATACTATTGGTGGTTTTGAATATATTTTGTGCGATTGAAATTGTGAGCACAATTCTTAAATCCTGATGCAAAATTTTTTTTTTTTACAACTTCATTAGCAAAACACAGCACAAAGAAACAATGCAACACAAAATACACACAAGAAAAATATGTATTAAAAATAGTGCACTGAAAAAAAGGATGTAGAAATAATTTTTACTCAGAAATTGCTTAAATTGCACAAATAATAGTATTGATGGGATAGTAGAAATAGTATTTTCTTGTAAAACGTACTCTAATAATCTTTGTTCTATTTACAACTTTAAAAAATAATTTTGTACAATGAAGTAAAAGCTCTCCTGAAGATACTTATAATAGATACTTGTTCACATTTATTTCCATTATTCCCCATCTCTATCTCGACTACATCAAAGGCTTTATGTTTTTATTTCAATGTCAAGAGTTTTTTTATTGCAATGAGCAATTGATGTAATTCTCTCTGCGAAGCGACTTTGGTGATTATCTTCCCACGTAAAGCCTGTGTTCTTACATCGCTAGATAATTCTCGTAAGGGTCAAGAACACTTTTGGCAAAGTAGACCACTTTTTTACCAAGTTCTCTGCATCTCCTGTGCTGCAACAATCCACCCGCATACCAGCTGTCTCTGTCCAAACTAACACACGCTCGGACCAACGCTACAGCTAATGCAAGACTCCAGTGCAATTATGAATAATAAGCTCTCAATGAATAAAATCAGTTGTTCCCATTATTAAAGGCTACGCATCATTATTATTATTATAATATTCAAATTAATATTAAATAATAATAATAATTTTTCTCAAACACACTCACACAAACATGCACACGCTAAATCTAATACAAACTGGCAGGTTGTGCCTGTAAAAAGACTACAGAGAGTGAGAGAGCATCAAAACACCTGCACATCCACATGAACAAACAAGTCTGCCACGTTACAAAAAAAAGTCGTTTTCTGCAACATAATGGCCTCCGCTGTGGTTCAGAACAGCTGCAAACAAAAAGCAAGATCATTTTCACTACTACACAGCTACTTTTGTTCAAGAGTTTGAAACAATTATAATATCTGGAAAGGAAACGTGTAACAGTAATGAAGCATGAAATCAGATATTGAAAGGCTGACCGTTTGGAAATGCACTAGCATTGAACTGTATGGTGCGCACATGTCTATGTATTATTCTTGACATGATAAGCCCATCAGTTTAGCTCTCATTACTTGTTTATTGTAAAATAATCCTTTTTAAACCTATAGCATTAATATTTGCATTGATTGGTAATTGAGAGTGATGCATCATATTCTTTTATTACCATTTCAGATGTATAACAAATAAAAAAAAATGGTTTGTTGTCCAAAATAAGCTTCAAAGTGGGCGATGGTGCATATTAAAATTATAGCTATGCTGGATTAGTTTGAGATAAATGTACACACGTGAGTAGAGGAAGATGTGTTTTGTGGTGGAACGAAAAAGTCATGTGGTGCAACCAACATGCAGGAAAATATAGCAGCTATCATGTGGCCAAGAATAGAAATGGCCATATCTGAACCTCAGGAAATACAAAATGATATACATTGCTAAACCGCAGAAGTTAATGAGTGAGCCCAAGTAGGGTCTGCTTTTTAGAACCAGTTTTTTTTTTTATCAGTAGGTTGGATCAAGGTATTGCAGACCACTACAGTTAGGTTGATGAACAACAGTACTTTGTGTTTTTGTGCTTTTATTATTATTATTTAATGCAGATGGAAAGTTCAGTATAATTGCATTACTTACTAATGCAACACAGCTCCTGCTGGTTTTCTTCTGAGTAAGAGATGACAAACAGAAACTGGACCAATCAGCTGTGAGCAAAGACATCGCTGATGTAATACAATTATTACCCTTGTATGTCTTGCTCTGGAAATAATTGTAGATATTGCTTTGCAAGTTACATAATTGTATGCAGTTGCTGATGCTGAGAACATCAGCAAAAATACTGTTTTGGAGTCAAGAATTTGTTGTCTAACACAGATGCCATTCCTCTAAATAGCATATTGTGTCTCTCACTTCTCGTTCTCCCTGTTTCTTTTTCCACTGCAGTAAGACCGTGCTCAAACTCTGACAGTGATGATGAAATAGTTAATGGTTCAGTGACCGATAATATTACACGCTCAAGTGTGTCTGAATGAAAGCTTCTGTGTGAATGAATGTTATTTCCTCCTCTAATGAGTGCTGTGTGTCTGATTAGATCTGTACTTTACAGAGTCATAAGAGAGAGATAGAGGATGAAATAAACACTGATGATATGTATTTCATAGCTGAAGTTACTTTCTCTCTAGAATGAAGGCAGACTTGGGTTAGAAATATCATTTAAGCCCTGAGCTGTCAGGACTCACACTCTGCAGGAGAGACTGAAATATTCAAAATACCTCTGCCATAAAACACCGGACAAACACACACACACACACACACACACACACACACACTTCGATTAAACCCCTGTGAGGATCGGATCAATAGTTCTGGGGTTCTGTCACCAAGCAACAGAAGCTTCAGAAAACAGCTGCTTACAGACGACAATTGCACACACACACACAATGCACAAACACATATACACACGCAGGGCTCATGTTGAGTGTTTTAATTGTATCGGAGACAAACTAGAAAAGCTCAGAAGCTGTTTTATTCAGAACTTTCTAAACTGATGCATTTATGTCAAAAAAGGTGTTAGAAATTCCAGGTTATGTTCAGCTATTCCGCTATTGATCACCACAATCCAGAGCTGTATTGTGACAGTTTGCGTGCCTTTATGAAAAATACTATATAGGAAAAACTACATTTAATTAATTTGCATGTGAGCGATTGTCACGCCTTTGGACAGCCCCTTTGTTCCTGCCTTGTGTTTTGCTCCCCATGTGCTCCCCATTACCCAGTTTCTCCCTTGTTTGATTGTGTTCATCGATTTCAGGTGTTTCTCGTTAATTCCCTCATTTGGTTCCAGTTATTTAAGCCAGTGTTTTCCTGATACTCTTTGTTTGTAAATAAAATAAAAAGCACCCCTCATCACGTCTAAGTGAAGATATTTAACTTTGTAATGAATGACTTAATTCATCAATTTATGTGTTTATTTATGTATTTATTGTTTGTAATAAATAAATAGTTTATTGTCGCTCATAAAAATGTTCATTTGTATTTAGATGACAAATAATATTGTGAAGAAAATGAAAATTCCTTCAAATGTGGTTTTAAATCAAATATGCCAAATTCTTAGAAATTTAATCTTTTTATTCATGATGGTTTTATATGTTTTTGATGAACTTTTATACCATTTTCAGAAAAAGTACAAATGTAATGACTCTAAAAATGTAATGTGCTGTAAAAAGCAACATGCTAATAATAATTATTATTATTATTATAATTAAAAATGTTATATATCATTCTAGGTGCAAAGTATTTTTACAGATATCATTTGTATTATATGTGTTATTTTTGGAATTAGTTACGTTTTTGGGTAGTCATTCCACATGACATTTTACAATTGTAAAATGTACAGGTTAAAACCCTACATGGGCTCACTCACTCATTACCTTTTGTGGGTACGCGTTTGTATATCAGATAGATGTATATAATTTTCATTTTGTATTTCCTGAGGTTCAAGTGCGGCCATTTCTCTATATAGCCCCATAAAAGCTACTATATTTTTCTACATGTCGGTTGCACCACATAACAGTATTTTCTTCTCTGTATGCATGTAGACTCATCTCAAACTAACCTGGCAGAGCAATAATTTTAATCTACACCATGGTCCACTTTGTAGCTTATTCTGGACAAGAACACATTTTTGTTTTAATGTTATAGCCTAAATTTAAAATGGCTAGAACAGAATATGGTGCATCATTCTCAATCAGTAATCAATCATTTTCAGAAAAAGTACAAATGTAATGACTCTAAAAATGTCATGTGCTGTAAAAAGCAACATGCTAATAATAATAATAATTATTATTATAATTAAAAATGTTAGATATCATTCTAGGTGCAAAGTATTTTTACAGATATAATTTGTATTATATGTGTTATTTTTGGAATTAGATACGTTTTTGGGTAGTCATTCCACATGACATTTTACAATTGTAAAATGTACAGGTTAAAACCCTACATGGGCTCACTCACTCATTACCTTTTGTGGGTAAGCGTTTGTATATCAGATAGATGTATATCATTTTCATTTTGTATTTCCTGAGGTTCAAGTGCGGCCATTTCTCTGTTTGACCCCATAAAAGCTGCTATATTTTTCTACATGTCGGTTGCACCACATGACTTTTTTGTTGCACCACATAACAGTATTTTCTTCTCTGTATGCGTGTAGACTCATCTCAAACTAACCTGGCAGAGAAATAATTTTAATCTACACCATGGTCCACTTTGTAGCTTATTCTGGACAAGAACACATTTTTGTTTTAATGTTATAGCCTAAATTTAAAATGGCTAGAACAGAATATGGTGCATCATTCTCAATCAGTAATCAATGCAATCTCAATGGTTTACAATAAACAACTAATGAGAGCTAAATTAATTAGTTTATGAAGTCAAGTGTTTTTCGTTATTTGCTTTGGTACTATTTTGGTAACTTGACACAACACTCTCATGTAACTATTTTACGGAAAATCTGCTTACGTCCCATTGATGGTTATGTTTAGGGATGGATCTTCACTCTTATGTTTTTTTCTAACTCATACCTTTTTTGTACATATCACATCGTATGAATTCCTACGAAGTCACCACCTCGTAAAATTCAGTTTTCTCATGAGATGACTTGTTCAAACCACAAGATTATTGCAGCATGTAATGAGAACGTGCTTTAATCACCACAACACAACAGTATGATCTTCTTTCAATGTAGTGTAGCTTAAAAATAAGTTAATTCGGTAACACTTCAGGGAACAATTCTCTCTAGTATCTAGTTGCTTATAAGCATGTTATTACTAACATACTGGCTGTTTATTCGTACTTATAAAGCACTTATTCTGCATGACCATATTCTACATCCCTGCAATTCTCTCTAGTATCTAGTTGCTTATAAGCATGTTATTACTAACATACTGGCTGTTTATTTGTACTTATAAAGCACTTATTCTGCATGACCATATTCTACATCCCTAATCATACCCAATACCTAAACTTAACAACTATCTTACTTAACTATTAATAAGCAGCACATTTGCAATTTATTGAGGCAAAAGTCATAGTTAATGGTTTATTAATAGCAAGAATTAGACCTTAAAATAAAGTGTGACCGTTAATTCGGTATCAAACAAAGCATGTAAAACATCCTTGTTGCTGAAATACAGACACAGAAATACAGGCTACAGTTGTCACATTAGAAAATACTCTTACATTAACTCTCTTACATAACTGACAAAATCCATAATGTTTATATATGCATCTATAACTAAAGCCGATTTTTTTCAGCTCAAGGGTGAGTTACATTTGAAAGATGAAGGACAGACTGTGGTTTGGTGCTTGTGTAACGGTTTCTGTTTTAGGATGTGAAAACTACACAATTGGAAAAATCCATAATGTTTGTGACTGTATCTATAGTTAATTTTTTTCAGATCAAGGTTGAGTTACAGTAATTTGGCAGTCTCATGTTGACCTTTGCTCTAAAGAAAAAAAAAATGTTTTGCCTGTGTCTTGTCTGTTGGGCCACGTGATTGATTTAAGGCCTGCTGGTTAACGATTAGTCAATTAACAATAGCCTGTGAAGAATTTGCCCAAATTTGCATCCCTAGCCCACACAGAACAGAAGTCAAAGGGCGGTTTTTGCAGGGTTTCTCAGGATTTGTAGACAGCAGGCCGACTGTGGCTCGCGATTCAGGCCTTGTGTCAGAACTGCTGTTAGTTTGAGTCTGAGAGAGTCTCACTGCGGCTCTTCTATTAAATCTATTATTCTCTTCTCTCTCTCTATGAGGGCTGTAATTGAAAGTGTCCACCCACCTCTCTGCAGCAACACACACACACACACACACACACACACACACACACACTCAGGTTTGTTTTTGTGAAAAGTGGGGACATCCCATAGGCGTAATGGTTTTTATACTGTACAGACCGTATATTCTATTGTCCTACACCAACCCTACCCCTAAACCTACCCCTCACAGGAAACTTTGTTTGT
>NW_015632728.1:154795-159171 GCF_001515625.1 Sinocyclocheilus rhinocerous
ACACACACATTCACACACACACACACACACACACACACACACACACACACGCACACATTCCACCATATAATGAGATCCTATATAAAACATGCTTCATGTAGCTTAATGGAGGCTTGTGTGTGTGTGTGTGTGTGTGTGTGTGGCCATGCATCATTTCCCAAGATGCCTTATTTAAGGATCCACCACTGTCTGCAGGATTTTCTTTGTATTTTTGGTGGTTTCTGCCAAATATAGAACTGAGCCTAAATTATTAGCCAGTCAGAGGACAGCGAGATGGCTGGTTGGGTGTCACATTTTATGTTTATCTCTATAAACTGTATTGTTATGTGCATTTCGTTCATGTGGAATTCTTTGTAGTGGAATATAATTAGTGTTTCCATATGGAGAGGTTGATCACAATGGGATCAGAGTGTGTTGCCATGGTTTCCTGTTGGCCACCTTGCTAAGACTGCATGAGCATGTGTGTGTGTGTGTGTGTTCTGTCAATACAGGAAAGCACAGTGAGTGATAAGTGTGAGTGTTGTGTGAAGGATAGACTGTGGTTTGGTGCTTGTGTGACCATTCTGTTTTAGGATGTGATAACTTGCGGTTTTCTGTTTGTGAAGAGGTCAGTTGCTTGGCAGTCTCTCATGATATTTCTGTGCATGTTTGTTACGTTAAATGAGTTTATCAGTTGGGACATTTGCTACGTCTGTCATTCAGTCACTACTGTCTCAGAATGTAGAGTCATGATGCCGTCTTCAGCGGGTGGTTTGGTCAAAGACCAAACAGCAGAGCCTTTTACAAATAGCACACTGTTCTGCAGCTCTTTTTATTTCATACTGATGAAAATATGAATAAAATATTTTATACCAATTAAGTTGCACCAGATATTCTATAAAACCTGCTGATAGAGTTGCTCTAACACCAAAAATGGCTTTCTGTGTCAAGTGTGAGGCAGAAAACGTTAAATTGTGAAATATGCTCTTGCGAGTTAAAGAATTATAAGTACACTTTAGCATACATTTTAAAACAGTAGCCTACTCATTATACTTGAAAAGAATATACTTAATGCAAACTGAATGTAATGTTTTTGGACACTTAATTGCATGTTAATGGAAATTAAATGAATTCAATTAGCTGAACTTTAGAGTGATTTTTAATTCACTTCAGTAGGACTTAAGTACATCTTTATATGTAATTTCATAATTCTGTTGTCTTTGAAATATGGTTAAAGTAATGCTGAATGTACTGTACTGAAAAGCATTTGTGGTCAACTAAAATGTACTTTAATGTAATTTCTATTGAAACTTGTATGTTGTGTTTAAATATAGGGCTTAATTGTAATTACACATTTGTAATGATCAAGTTGCAATTGCACTTTTACACAAAAGTAACTCTCTTTAAGTACACTTAAGTGGCATTTTATTCCATTAATATTATATTAACGGCATACATTTTAAAAAATAAACTTTCAAGTTTTGAAGTACACTACAAGTGCACATTCAATACAATTAAGCGCACTTCATTTTCACAAGGATGTTTAGCGTGTTCTTCTCCTTACAGTAACAATCTCTATTGACAGACAAAAGAGAAGAGGAAGATCACTGGAGGAGAAGAGAAAGACAGAAGGCTGTTAGAAAGTGAAGATAGAGGAAGAAAAAGAGAGATATGATGGATCCGTTGCCTATGGATTCAGGAACAGTGGATGAGTTGGTGGACTTCTGCATACAATCCTTTGGTGAGTCTATAAAGAAACAGTCTTATAGAGTACAGTTTGGCTGGAACATTTAGTCTGATGAATTAGAGCAGTTGAGAAGCAGAAGTTTCTGCTGCGGATCTACAGAAATGGTGAATCAGCAAACAATAAGCATGCTTTTTATGAACAAAGCTTAGCTGGTAAAGCTGGTCAAGGAAGTTGACCAAGGAAGTCACCACAAAAGGCAAGGCAAGTTTATTTGTATAGCACATTTCATACACAATCATAATTCAACGTGCTTTATATAAAAGGAATTAACATAATCATAAAAATAATCACAACAGCAAAAGCAAGGAATTAAAATTTTTAAACAATTAAAAAATTTATTTAAAACTAATTAAAGGTTAAGAATAGAAAATTATGATATATAAAATACAGTGCCACACCAAAATGTGTAGGTTTATTTGATAACACTTTAGATTATGGAACAATATTCACTATTACCTAGTTGCTCATTAGCATGCATATTACTAGCATATTGGTTGTTTATTAGTACTTATAAAGCACATATTAATGCCTTATTCTGCATGGCCATAATAACCCTGCCCAATACCTAAACATAACTACTACAAAACACTTACCTATGTACTATCAATAAGCAGCAAATTAAAAAAAAAAAAGTTAATAGTGAATATGTGTTCTCTATTGAAACAATGAGTTATTGTTTATTCTTCATTAATGGTCTGTGATGTTTGTGTTTTCAGACAGTGAAGGCACAATTAAAGATACATCATTTGTGAAAATGTTTCTGATGATGCATCCTACACTACAAGTGCACATTCAATACAATTAAGCGCACTTCTTTTTCACAAGGATGTTCAATGTGATCTTCTCCTTACAGTAACAATCTCTATTGACAGACAAAAGAGAAGAGGAAGATCACTGGAGGAGAAGAGAAAGACAGAAGGCTGTTAGAAAGTGAAGATAGAGGAAGAAAAAGAGAGATATGATGGATCCGTTGCCTATGGATTCAGGAACAGTGGATGAGTTGGTGGACTTCTGCATACAATCCTTTGGTGAGTCTATAAAGAAACAGTCTTATAGAGTACAGTTTGGCTGGAACATTTAGTCTGATGAATTAGAGCAGTTGAGAAGCAGAAGTTTCTGCTGCGGATCTACAGAAATGGTGAATCAGCAAACAATAAGCATGCTTTTTATGAACAAAGCTTAGCTGGTAAAGCTGGTCAAGGAAGTTGACCAAGGAAGTCACCACAAAAGGCAAGGCAAGTTTATTTGTATAGCACATTTCATACACAATCATAATTCAACGTGCTTTATATAAAAGGAATTAACATAATCATAAAAATAATCACAACAGCAAAAGCAAGGAATTAAAATTTTTAAACAATTAAAAAATTTATTTAAAACTAATTAAAGGTTAAGAATAGAAAATTATGATATATAAAATACAGTGCCACACCAAAATGTGTAGGTTTATTTGATAACACTTTAGATTATGGAACAATATTCACTATTACCTAGTTGCTCATTAGCATGCATATTACTAGCATATTGGTTGTTTATTAGTACTTATAAAGCACATATTAATGCCTTATTCTGCATGGCCATAATAACCCTACCCAATACCTAAACATAACTACTACAAAACACTTACCTATGTACTATCAATAAGCAGCAAATTTAAAAAAAAAAAGTTAATAGTGAATATGTGTTCTCTATTGAAACAATGAGTTATTGTTTATTCTTCATTAATGGTCTGTGATGTTTGTGTTTTCAGACAGTGAAGGCACAATTAAAGATACCTCCTTTGTGAAAATGTTTCTGATGATGCATCCTTGGTACATAGCTTCCACCGATCTATCCAAGAAACTGCTGCTACAGTATCCTTTATCTACAACACCTTTCGGTTGTATTTTTCATACAATCAATATATTTCAACTTCATTAGACGGTTACAACCCATGTTAGATTGACTGGAGCTAACATAAAAAGTGCTGTAAAACCTGATATCCTTTGGGTCAACCAAAGTACTAGCGTTTTCATTCTTGTTAAAGTTAATTATGTAAAGCTAAATGAAAGAATATTTGATGCAAATCTATGAAATCTTGACTATGCATTGATAACTTAAGATTCCATGAAGGTCATTTTTTCCCCATATTTTCTTTTTGGGTTACATGTTCTGTTGTAAGGTTTGCTGGTGTTAACATAAAATGAAAGCCTAAAATTAAATCTTTACACCCTTAACAAATATACAGGTCACAGGCAGGCAGCACTGAAGATATCAGAGCCAAAATATGCCACCTCGTCAAGTAAGACATCATTTAAACTCTACATTGTATGTCTTATATTCACTTATTCATTGCATTTTCTCTCCGCTCTTTTTGTATGTAGGTACTGGATTTCCGAATTTCCAGTAGAGTTTGATCTGAATCCTGCTTTGGCTGACCAGATAAAAGACCTGAGAGAGAACCTGAACACTGGCGGCAATGAAACACAGAGTCAACTGATTGATGTAGAGAGTGTGTAAGTTTACAGACACACACCCACACACTTATTGTCATCTTCCCACTCTGAAAAGGTTAAGCGGTTCACCAAAAATGAAAGTTCTGTCATTTATGGCTTGTTCACACCGGGATGAATATCGCGCGCGATTATCGCCGACGGTTAAAGCCTCGTGA